>NW_028283819.1:0-145196 GCF_059441095.1 Idiotropiscis lumnitzeri
AACCGCGAAGTAGCGAGGGTTCACTGTATGTATAAGACCAAGACCTACAAAAAAGTCTCTTGGAGCAATGAGCTAGGTTTTACAGGAAGTCGGCCATTTTGAATTTACTTAAAAGGGGGCGGGTCACCACAATGGACTTTGTGTAGAAATTATTATTGGGGCCCGAGCAGCGACCGCGGCGAGGTCCCTATTGTTTTTGTAGAAATTATTATTATTATTATTTTTCCGATTGTTCGATCGCATTTTTGACCCCCGAAACATGCACAAAAACTCACCAAACTTGGCAGTCTCATCGGGCATGGCGAAAAATTTGATATTTTAACGTCTAATATGAACAGGAAGTGAGTTATGAATTTTTGAAAGTCCGATTTTTGCCCTTTTTTGCATGTTTACAGGGGTCATTCTTTTGCACCCTGATCCTAAAGGCTTCATCTGATTGCCTTAAAATTCTGTCTGGAGCATCTTAAGACCTGGGACAAACACTGGGGCTAAAAATTTTTGTTTCCGAAATACTATATGACGGGGGCGGGGCTTCAAAGTTTTCACTTAAGATTTCCTTCGCCGCAATGGACAAAATGCTTAATAACTCTCCTGCACGTGCTGCTAAAAATCCAAAACTTCACATGTACATAAAGAGTCGGTACCTGAAGACATCTATATGTTTATATTCAGTTATACACCTTGCGCCAATCAATATCATTTTTTACATTTTGACGTACTGCACGGTGCCCTTTTAACGAATCTGATTGAAAATTGGCTAGAAAAGACTCAAGACATTGATCTTACTCTATCCCTATTTTTGTGACTTTCCTTCGAAGGGCGTGGCTATTACGGTGCCGCAGAGTCTGATTATTCTCCGTGGCAACAAAAGTTCCTGCAAAATGATTCAGATGATCCATCTTCTCGAAATTTTTCACATTTGAGGATATTCAGGCCCTGAAGACGGCTGCCAACTTATTTTTGATCGCAGTGGTAGCGCCACCAACTGGTTAAAACAAATACAAATTATTTTCGTTGATTTTTTTCTCCGGGCAGGTTAACAAAATCTACCTTATATTTGCTCGGATGAGTGTTTAGGCCTTGAGGATGTCACAATACGAAAGTCTTTCGCCTTCTTCAGAGTTTCACATGATGGTGTCTTGTGACCCGTCTTTATCAGCTGATGTTCCATGAGGGCGTGACTTACCTGTCACGAGAATGAAGGCAAGTCACGCCCCCCGCTGTCCGTTCACTCCGCCAAGATGCTGGTCCAGGTGGTAGAGAGGATGAAGGCTCCCTTGTCTCTGTTCATGGTTTTTATGCCTCGCTTGCAGATCTCAATGGCCTCTCTGATCCAGCGCTGTTGTTTGTTCTCTTCGGTGCGGATGACCCTGCCCTTCTCCCGGTCCATGATGTGGTTTTCCCTTTTGCAGTGGTCAGTGATTGCTGATTTGTAATGTTCATGTTGTGCTTGTTCTTTTACTGCTCTGATTTTTCATTTTTTTGACAGGTAAGTCACACCCTCATGGAACATCAGCTGATAAAGACGGGTCTCAAGACACCATCATGCGACACTCTGAAGAAGGCGAAAGACTCGCCGAAACATGTCAGGTAAAAAATTAACCTAAAACATAATTGTCTGCTTTTAATGAATCAGTCAAATATCAATAATAAGAAGACAAAATGAACCTAATACAAATAAATGAATGCTTAATAACTCCCCTGCACATGCTCCTAAAAATCCAAACCTTCACCTGTAAATAAAACGTCCCGACCTGAAGACATCTTAATGTTATTATTTTGTTATACACACAGTGCCGCCAAGTGGAATCAAAAATTTGTTTTTATTTTAATTTTCACGTACTGCACGGTGCCCTTTTGACGAATCCGACTGAAAATTAGTCAGAAAAGACTCAAGACAATGATCTTACTCTCTGCCGAATTTTGTGACGTTTTGGCAAAAGGCGTGGCTATTAAGGTGCTGAAAAGTCCGATTGTACTCTGTGGCAACAAAAGCTCCGGCAACATGACTCAGATGATCCTATCTTCTCGAAGTTGTACACATTTGAGGATACTTCAGCCCTGAAGACATCTACCAACTTATTTTACATCGTAGTAGTAGCGCCACCAACTGGTAAAAGCTAATACAAGTTATTTTCTTGGATGTTTTTCTCCGTGCAACTCAACAAGGTCGCCCTCATATATGCTCGGATGACTGTTTCGGCCATGAGGATGTCACAATACGAAATTCGTGATTTTTCGTGAAAAGTTGTGGGAGTGGCATTGCACTGTTCGGCAATAAAATAAAGCTGATTATGAGGTTCTAAATATGAACGACAACTCGTAAAACTTTACACACACATCAGGCCGAGCAAATTTATCAATATTTTATACGTTAGTTGTGCAGCTTTTTTGAAATGGCTCGCCATGGCCCTCGAGAAATGTTAAAAAAAAGCAGCTCTGGTTGAGTGTTTCACCTCGCTTTTTGTAAATTTTATGGAGTACAGTGAACCCTCGGTTATCGCGGTTAATGGGGACCGAGACCACCCGCGAAAACTGAAAATCCGCGAAGTAGCGGCGCACCTTCAAAAATGCTTAAAAAAAATATACAATATATATCATAAATATATAAATATATATATATATATATATATATATATATATATATATATATATATATATATATATATATATACGGGGAGAGAGAGAGTGAAATTCATGTTATAACAAAAAAACCAAATTATTATTAAAACGTATTATTTTTTTATTCCCCAGCCATTCTTTTTGTTATTATTTAATTACTCCGACTTTTACCTGCTGGTACGCCGTCCGGTGTGCCCTGTGAAATGAAAGGTGGCATTCTTTATTTATTTATTCATTTATTCATTCATAACTGACAGCCTCGCGCTCCGCTCGTGCCCGGGCAGAAGAGGTGCTCCAATTTGGCTTAACTGTGACACACGCCCGTCCTCCTCCGTCCGGAGCTTCCATTCGGTTAAACTTAGGGGCCGCTTGGCACCGCCCGTGCCCGGGGTAGATGCTCCTCTTCGGCTTACTGTGACGCGAGCATGCCCTCCTCCTCCGGAGCTTCCATTCGGTTAAACTTAGGGGCCGCTTGGAACCGCCCGTGCCCGGGGAAGGTGCTCCTCTTCGGCTTACTGTGACGCGAGCATGCCCTCCTCCTCCGGAGCTTCCATTCGGTTAAACTTAGGGGCCGCTTGGCACCGCCCGTGCCCGGGGAAGGTGCTCCTCTACGGCTTAACTGCCACGCACGCTGGCCGGAGCTCTGGTACGGTCCGAACCGCGCGAAACGTCGCCACCGATCGTGTCCGGGGGAACGTGCTCTTCTTCGTCCACTCTCCTCTTCGCCCACGCTCTTCTTCGGCGCACGCCGGCCGTCTAACCGCTCCAGCGCCCCGTCGTGCCGCTCGGCGAAACTACAATGCCCCCGAATATTTTTTAGACCCGCGAAGCACTGAACCTGCGAAAGGTGAACCGCGAAGTAGCGAGGGTTCACTGTATGTATAAGACCAAGACCTACAAAAAAGTCTCTTGGAGCAATGAGCTAGGTTTTACAGGAAGTCGGCCATTTTGAATTTACTTAAAAGGGGGCGGGTCACCACAATGGACTTTGTGTAGAAATTATTATTGGGGCCCGAGCAGCGACCGCGGCGAGGTCCCTATTGTTTTTGTAGAAAATATTATTACTTTTATTATTATTATTATTATTATTATTAGGGCCTGAGCAGCGACCGCTGCGAAGTCCCTATTGTTTTTGTAGAAATTATTATTATTATTTTTCCGATTGTTCGATCGCATTTTTGACCCCCGAAACATGCACAAAAACTCACCAAACTTGGCAGTCTCATCGGGCATGGCGAAAAATTTGATATTTTAACGTCTAATATGAACAGGAAGTGAGTTATGAATTTTTGAAAGTCCGACTTTTGCCCTTTTTTGCATGTTTACAGGGGTCATTCTTTTGCACCCTGATCCTAAAGGCTTCATCTGATTGCCTTAAAATTCTGTCTGTAGCATCTGAAGACCTGGCACAAACACTGGGGCTAAAATTTTTTGTTTCCGAAATACTATATGACGGGGGCGGGGCATCAAAGTTTTCACTTAAGATTTCCTTCGCCGCAATGGACAAAATGCTTAATAACTCTCCTGCACATGCTGCTAAAAATCCAAAACTTCACATGTACATAAAGAGTCTGTACCTGAAGACATCTATATGTTTATATTCAGTTATACACCTTGCGCCAATCAATATCATTTTTTACATTTTGACGTACTGCACGGTGCCCTTTTAACGAATCTGATTGAAAATTGGCTAGAAAAGACTCAAGACATTGATCTTACTCTATCCCTATTTTTGTGACTTTCCTTCGAAGGGCGTGGCTATTACGGTGCCGCAGAGTCTGATTATTCTCCGTGGCAACAAAAGTTCCTGCAAAATGATTCAGATGATCCATCTTCTCGAAATTTTTCACATTTGAGGATATTCAGGCCCTGAAGACGGCTGCCAACTTATTTTTGATCGCAGTGGTAGCGCCACCAACTGGTTAAAACAAATACAAATTATTTTCGTTGATTTTTTTCTCCGGGCAGGTTAACAAAATCTACCTTACATTTGCTCGGATGAGTGTTTAGGCCTTGAGGATGTCACAATACGAAAGTCTTTCGCCTTCTTCAGAGTGTCACATGATGGTGTCTTGTGGCCCGTCTTTATCAGCTGATGTTCCATGAGGGCGTGACTTACCTGTCACAAGAATGAAGGCAAGTCACGCCCCCCGCTGTCCGTTCACTCCGCCAAAATGCTGCTCCAGGTGGTAGAGAGGATGAAGGCTCCCTTGTCTCTGTTCATGGTTTTTATGCCTCGCTTGCAGATCTCAATGGCCTCTCTGATCCAGCGCTGTTGTTTGTTCTCTTCGGTGCGGATGACCCTGCCCTTCTCCCGGTCCATGATGTGGTTTTCCCTTTTGCAGTGGTCAGTGATTGCTGATTTGTAATGTTCATGTTGTGCTTGTTCTTTTACTGCTCTGATTTTTCATTTTTTTGACAGGTAAGTCACACCCTCATGGAACATCAGCTCAAGACACCATCATGCGACACTCTGAAGAAGGCGAAAGACTCGCCGAAACATGTCAGTGAAAAAATTAACCTAAAACATAATTGTCTGCTTTTAATGAATCAGTCAAATATCAATAATAAGAAGACAAAATGAACCTAATACAAATAAATGAATGCTTAATAACTCCCCTGCACATGCTCCTAAAAATCCAAACCTTCACCTGTAAATAAAACGTCCCGACCTGAAGACATCTTAATGTTATTATTTTGTTATACACACAGTGCCGCCAAGTGGAATCAAAAATTTGTTTTTATTTTAATTTTCACGTACTGCACGGTGCCCTTTCGACGAATCCGACTGAAAATTAGTCAGAAAAGACTCAAGACAATGATCTTACTCTCTGCCGAATTTTGTGACGTTTTGGCAAAAGGCGTGGCTATTACGGTGCTGAAAAGTCCGATTGTACTCTGTGGCAACAAAAGCTCCAGCAACATGACTCAGGTGATCCTATCTTCTCGAAGTTGCACACATTTGAGGATACTTAAGCCCTGAAGACATCTACCAACTTATTTTTCATCGTAGTAGTAGCGCCACCAACTGGTAAAAGCTAATACAAGTTATTTTCTTGGATGTTTTTCTCCGTGCAACTCAACAAGGTCGCCCTCATATATGCTCGGATGACTGTTTCGGCCATGAGGATGTCCCAATACGAAATTCGTCCTTTTTCATGAAAAGTTGTGGGAGTGGCATTGCACTGTTCGGCAATAAAACAAAGCTGATTATGAGGTTCTAAATATGAACGACAACTCGTGAAACTTTACACACACATCAGGCCGAGCAAATTTATCAATATTTTATACGTTAGTTGTGCAGCTTTTTTGAAATGGCTCGCCATGGCCCTCGAGAAATGTTCAAAAAAGCAGCCCTGGTTGAGTGTTTCACCTCGCTTTTTGTAAATTTTATGGAGTACAGTGAACCCTCGGTTATCGCGGTTAATGGGGACCGAGACCACCCGCAAAAACTGAAAATCCGCGAAGTAGCGGCGCACCTTCAAAAATGCTTAAAAAAAATATACAATATATATAATAATATATATATATATATATATATATATATATATATATATATATATATATATATATATATACGGGGGGAGAGAGAGAGACAGAGAGTGAAATTCATGTTATAACAAAAAAAACAAATTATTATTAAAACTTATTATTTTTTTATTCCCCAACCATTCTTTTTGTATTTATTTAATTACTCCGACTTTTACCTGCTGGTACGCCGTCCGGTGTGCCCTGTGAAATGAAAGGTGGCATTCTTTATTTATTCATTTATTTATTCATTCATAACTGACAGCCTCGCGCTCCGCTCGTGCCCGGGCAGAAGAGGTGCTCCAATTCGGCTTCACTGTGACACACGCCCGCCCTCCTCCCCCGGAGCTTCCATTCGGTTAAACTTAGGGGCCGCTTGGCACCGCCCGTGCCCGGGGAAGGTGCTCCTCTTCGGCTTACTGTGACGCGAGCATGCCCTCCTCCTGCGGAGCTTCCATTCGGTTAAACTTAGGGGCCGCTTGGAACCGCCCGTGCCCGGGGAAGGTGCTCCTCTTCGGCTTACTGTGACGCGAGCATGCCCTCCTCCTCCGGAGCTTCCATTCGGTTAAACTTAGGGGCCGCTTGGCACCGCCCGTGCCCGGGAAAGGTGCTCCTCTACGGCTTAACTGCCACGCACGCCGGCCGGAGCTCTGGTACGGTCCGAACCGCGCGAAACGTCGCCACCGATCGTGTCCGGGGGAACGTGCTCTCTTCGTCCACTCTCCTCTTCGCCCACGCTCTTCTTCGGCGCACGCCGGCCGTCTAACTGCTCCAGCGCCCCGTCGTGCCGCTCGGCGAAACTACAATGCCCCCGAATATTTTTTAGACCCGCGAAGCACTGAACCCGCGAAAGGTGAACCGCGAAGTAGCGAGGGTTCACTGTATGTATAAGACCAAGACCTACAAAAAAGTCTCTTGGAGCAATGAGCTAGGTTTTACAGGAAGTCGGCCATTTTGAATTTACTTAAAAGGGGGCGGGTCACCACAATGGACTTTGTGTAGAAATTATTATTGGGGCCCGAGCAGCGACCGCGGCGAGGTCCCTATTGTTTTTGTAGAAATTATTATTATTATTATTTTTCCGATTGTTCGATCGCATTTTTGACCCCCGAAACATGCACAAAAACTCACCAAACTTGGCAGTCTCATCGGGCATGGCGAAAAATTTGATATTTTAACGTCTAATATGAACAGGAAGTGAGTTATGAATTTTTGAAAGTCCGATTTTTGCCCTTTTTTGCATGTTTACAGGGGTCATTCTTTTGCACCCTGATCCTAAAGGCTTCATCTGATTGCCTTAAAATTCTGTCTGTAGCATCTTAAGACCTGGGACAAACACTGGGGCTAAAAATTTTTGTTTCCGAAATACTATATGACGGGGGCGGGGCTTCAAAGTTTTCACTTAAGATTTCCTTCGCCGCAATGGACAAAATGCTTAATAACTCTCCTGCACGTGCTGCTAAAAATCCAAAACTTCACATGTACATAAAGAGTCGGTACCTGAAGACATCTATATGTTTATATTCAGTTATACACCTTGCGCCAATCAATATCATTTTTTACATTTTGACGTACTGCACGGTGCCCTTTTAACGAATCTGATTGAAAATTGGCTAGAAAAGACTCAAGACATTGATCTTACTCTATCCCTATTTTTGTGACTTTCCTTCGAAGGGCGTGGCTATTACGGTGCCGCAGAGTCTGATTATTCTCCGTGGCAACAAAAGTTCCTGCAAAATGATTCAGATGATCCATCTTCTCGAAATTTTTCACATTTGAGGATATTCAGGCCCTGAAGACGGCTGCCAACTTATTTTTGATCGCAGTGGTAGCGCCACCAACTGGTTAAAACAAATACAAATTATTTTCGTTGATGTTTTTCTCCGGGCAGGTTAACAAAATCTACCTTATATTTGCTCGGATGAGTGTTTAGGCCTTGAGGATGTCACAATACGAAAGTCTTTCGCCTTCTTCAGAGTGTCACATGATGGTGTCTTGTGACCCGTCTTTATCAGCTGATGTTCCATGAGGGCGTGACTTACCTGTCACGAGAATGAAGGCAAGTCACGCCCCCCGCTGTCCGTTCACTCCGCCAAGATGCTGGTCCAGGTGGTAGAGAGGATGAAGGCTCCCTTGTCTCTGTTCATGGTTTTTATGCCTCGCTTGCAGATCTCAATGGCCTCTCTGATCCAGCGCTGTTGTTTGTTCTCTTCTGTGCGGATGACCCTGCCCTTCTCCCGGTCCATGATGTGGTTTTCCCTTTTGCAGTGGTCAGTGATTGCTGATTTGTAATGTTCATGTTGTGCTTGTTCTTTTACTGCTCTGATTTTTTTCATTTTTTTGACAGGTAAGTCACACCCTCATGGAACATCAGCTCAAGACACCATCATGCGACACTCTGAAGAAGGCGAAAGACTCGCCGAAACATGTCAGTGAAAAAATTAACCTAAAACATAATTGTCTGCTTTTAATGAATCAGTCAAATATCAATAATAAGAAGACAAAATGAACCTAATACAAATAAATGAATGCTTAATAACTCCCCTGCACATGCTCCTAAAAATCCAAACCTTCACCTGTAAATAAAACGTCCCGACCTGAAGACATCTTAATGTTATTATTTTGTTATACACACAGCGCCGCCAAGTGGAATCAAAAATTTGTTTTTATTTTAATTTTCACGTACTGCACGGTGCCCTTTTGTCGAATCCGACTGAAAATTAGTCAGAAAAGACTCAAGACAATGATCTTACTCTCTGCCGAATTTTGTGACGTTTTGGCAAAAGGCGTGGCTATTACGGTGCTGAAAAGTCCGATTGTACTCTGTGGCAACAAAAGCTCCGGCAACATGACTCAGATGATCCTATCTTCTCGAATTGTACACATTTGAGGATACTTCAGCCCTGAAGACATCTACCAACTTATTTTACATCGTAGTAGTAGCGCCACCAACTGGTAAAAGCTAATACAAGTTATTTTCTTGGATGTTTTTCTCCGTGCAACTCAACAAGGTCGCCCTCATATATGCTCGGATGACTGTTTCGGCCATGAGGATGTCACAATACGAAATTCGTCCTTTTTCGTGAAAAGTTGTGGGAGTGGCATTGCACTGTTCGGCAATAAAACAAAGCTGATTATGAGGTTCTAAATATGAACGACAACTCGTAAAACTTTACACACACATCAGGCCGAGCAAATTTATCAATATTTTATACGTTAGTTGTGCAGCTTTTTTGAAATGGCTCGCCATGGCCCTCGAGAAATGTTAAAAAAAGCAGCTCTGGTTGAGTGTTTCACCTCGCTTTTTGTAAATTTTATGGAGTACAGTGAACCCTCGGTTATCGCGGTTAATGGGGACCGAGACCACCCGCGAAAACTGAAAATCCGCGAAGTAGCGGTGCACCTTCAAAAATGCTTAAAAAAAATATACAATATATATAATAAATATATATATATATATATATATATATATACGGGGAGAGAGAGAGTGAAATTCATGTTATAACAAAAAAACCAAATTATTATTTTTTTATTCCCCAGCCATTCTTTTTGTATTTATTTAATTACTCCGACTTTTACCTGCTGGTACGCCGTCCGGTGTGCCCTTTGAAATGAAAGGTGGCATTCTTTATTTATTTATTCATTTATTCATTCATAACTGACAGCCTCGCGCTCCGCTCATGCCCGGGCAGAAGAGGTGCTCCAATTTGGCTTAACTGTGACACACGCCCGCCCTCCTCCCCCGGAGCTTCCATTCGGTTAAACTTAGGGGCCGCTTGGCACCGCCCGTGCCCGGGGAAGGTGCTCCTCTTCGGCTTACTGTGACGTGAGCATGCCCTCCTCCACCGGAGCTTCCATTCGGTTAAACTTAGGGGCCGCTTGGAACCGCCCGTGCCCGGGGAAGGTGCTCCTCTACGGCTTAACTGCCACGCACGCCGGCCGGAGCTCTGGTACGGTCCGAACCGCGCGAAACGTCGGCACCGATCGTGTCCGGGGGAACGTGCTCTTCTTCGTCCACTCTCCTCTTCGCCCACGCTCTTCTTTGGCGCACGCCGGCCGTCTAATCTCTCCAGCGACCCGTCGTGCCGCTCGGCGAAACTACAATGCCCCCGAATATTTTTTAGACCCGCGAAGCACTGAACCCGCGAAAGGTGAACCGCGAAGTAGCGAGGGTTCACTGTATGTATAAGACCAAGACCTACAAAAAAGTCTCTTGGAGCAATGAGCTAGGTTTTACAGGAAGTCGGCCATTTTTAATTTACTTAAAAGGGGGCGGGTCACCACAATGGACTTTGTGTCGAAATTATTATTGGGGCCCGAGCAGCGACCGCGGCGAGGTCCCTATTGTTTTTGTAGAAAACATTATTACTTTTATTATTATTATTATTATTATTATTAGGGCCTGAGCAGCGACCGCTGCGAAGTCCCTATTGTTTTTGTAGAAATTATTATTATTATTATTTTTCCGATTGTTCGATCGCATTTTTGACCCCCGAAACACGCACAAAAACTCACCAAACTTGGCAGTCTCATCGGGCATGGCGAAAAATTTGATATTTTAACGTCTAATATGAACAGGAAGTGAGTTATGAATTTTTGAAAGTCCGACTTTTGCCCTTTTTTGCATGTTTACAGGGGTCATTCTTTTGCACCCTGATCCTAAAGGCTTCATCTGATTGCCTTAAAATTCTGTCTGTAGCATCTGAAGACCTGGGACAAACACTGGGGCTAAAATTTTTTGTTTCCGAAATACTATATGACGGGGGCGGGGCTTCAAAGTTTTCACTTAAGATTTCCTTCGCCGCAATGGACAAAATGCTTAATAACTCTCCTGCACATGCTGCTAAAAATCCAAAACTTCACATGTACATAAAGAGTCTGTACCTGAAGACATCTATATGTTTATATTCAGTTATACACCTTGCGCCAATCAATATCATTTTTTACATTTTGACGTACTGCACGGTGCCCTTTTAACGAATCCGATTGAAAATTGGCTAGAAAAGACTCAAGACATTGATCTTACTCTATCCCTATTTTTATGACTTTCCTTCAAAGGGCGTGGCTATTACGGTGCCGCAGAGTCTGATTATTCTCCGTGGCAAAAAAAGTTCCTGCAAAATGATTCAGATGATCCATCTTCTGGAAATCTTTCACATTTGAGGATATTCAGGCCCTGAAGACGGCTGCCAACTTATTTTTGATCGCAGTGGTAGCGCCACCAACTGGTTAAAACAAATACAAATTATTTTCGTTGATGTTTTTCTCCGGGCAGGTGAACAAAATCTACCTTATATTTGCTCGGATGAGTGTTTAGGCCTTGAGCATGTCACAATACGAAAGTCTTTCGCCTTCTTCAGAGTGTCACATGATGGTGTCTTGTGACCCGTCTTTATCAGCTGATGTTCCATGAGGGCGTGACTTACCTGTCACAAGAATGAAGGCAAGTCACGCCCCCCGCTGTCCGTTCACTCCGCCAAAATGCTGCTCCAGGTGGTAGAGAGGATGAAGGCTCCCTTGTCTCTGTTAATGGTTTTTATGCCTCGCTTGCAGATCTCAATGGCCTCTCTGATCCAGCGCTGTTGTTTGTTCTCTTCGGTGCGGATGACCCTGCCCTTCTCCCGGTCCATGATGTGGTTTTCCCTTTTGCAGTGGTCAGTGATTGCTGATTTGTAATGTTCATGTTGTGCTTGTTCTTTTACTGCTCTGATTTTTCATTTTTTTGACAGGTAAGTCACACCCTCATGGAACATCAGCTGATAAAGACGGGTCTCAAGACACCATCATGCGACACTCTGAAGAAGGCGAAAGACTCGCCGAAACATGTCAGGTAAAAAATTTACCTAAAACATAATTGTCTGCTTTTAATGAATCAGTCAAATATCAATAATAAGAAGACAAAATGAACCTAATACAAATAAATGAATGCTTAATAACTCCCCTGCACATGCTCCTAAAAATCCAAACCTTCACCTGTAAATAAAACGTCCCGACCTGAAGACATCTTAATGTTATTATTTTGTTATACACACAGTGCCGCCAAGTGGAATCAAAAATTTGTTTTTATTTTAATTTTCACGTACTGCACGGTGCCCTTTTGACGAATCCGACTGAAAATTAGTCAGAAAAGACTCAAGACAATGATCTTACTCTCTGCCGAATTTTGTGACGTTTTGGCAAAAGGCGTGGCTATTAAGGTGCTGAAAAGTCCGATTGTACTCTGTGGCAACAAAAGCTCCGGCAACATGACTCAGATGATCCTATCTTCTCGAAGTTGTACACATTTGAGGATACTTCAGCCCTGAAGACATCTACCAACTTATTTTACATCGTAGTAGTAGCGCCACCAACTGGTAAAAGCTAATACAAGTTATTTTCTTGGATGTTTTTCTCCGTGCAACTCAACAAGGTCGCCCTCATATATGCTCGGATGACTGTTTCGGCCATGAGGATGTCACAATACGAAATTCGTGATTTTTCGTGAAAAATTGTGGGAGTGGCATTGCACTGTTCGGCAATAAAACAAAGCTGATTATGAGGTTCTAAATATGAACGACAACTCGTAAAACTTTGCACACACATCAGGCCGAGCAAATTTATCAATATTTTATACGTTAGTTGTGCAGCTTTTTTGAAATGGCTCGCCATGGCCCTCGAGAAATGTTAAAAAAAAGCAGCTCTGGTTGAGTGTTTCACCTCGCTTTTTGTAAATTTTATGGAGTACAGTGAACCCTCGGTTATCGCGGTTAATGGGGACCGAGACCACCCGCGAAAACTGAAAATCCGCGAAGTAGCGGCGCACCTTCAAAAATGCTTAAAAAAAATATACAATATATATAATAAATATAGAAATATATATATATATAATATATATATATATATATATATATATATATATATATATATATAGATATATATATATATATATACGGGGAGAGAGAGAGTGAAATTCATGTTATAACAAAAAAAAACAAATTATTATTAAAACGTATTATTTTTTTATTCCCCAGCCATTCTTTTTGTATTTATTTAATTACTCCGACTTTTACCTGCTGGTACGCCGTCCGGTGTGCCCTGTGAAATGAAAGGTGGCATTCTTTATTTATTTATTCATTTATTCATTCATAACTGACAGCCTCGCGCTCCGCTCGTGCCCGGGCAGAAGAGGTGCTCCAATTTGGCTTAACTGTGACACACGCCCGTCCTCCTCCCCCGGAGCTTCCATTCGGTTAAACTTAGGGGCCGCTTGGCACCGCCCGTGCCCGGGGAAGGTGCTCCTCTTCGGCTTACTGTGACGCGAGCATGCCCTCCTCCTCCGGAGCTTCCATTCGGTTAAACTTAGGGGCCGCTTGGAACCGCCCGTGCCCGGGGAAGGTGCTCCTCTTCGGCTTACTGTGACGCGAGCATGCCCTCCTCCTCCGGAGCTTCCATTCGGTTAAACTTAGGGGCCGCTTGGCACCGCCCGTGCCCGGGGAAGGTGCTCCTCTACGGCTTAACTGCCACGCACGCTGGCCGGAGCTCTGGTACGGTCCGAACCGCGCGAAACGTCGCCACCGATCGTGTCCGGGGGAACGTGCTCTTCTTCGTCCACTCTCCTCTTCGCCCACGCTCTTCTTCGGCGCACGCCGGCCGTCTAACCGCTCCAGCGCCCCGTCGTGCCGCTCGGCGAAACTACAATGCCCCCGAATATTTTTTAGACCCGCGAAGCACTGAACCCGCGAAAGGTGAACCGCGAAGTAGCGAGGGTTCACTGTATGTATAAGACCAAGACCTACAAAAAAGTCTCTTGGAGCAATGAGCTAGGTTTTACAGGAAGTCGGCCATTTTGAATTTACTTAAAAGGGGGCGGGTCACCACAATGGACTTTGTGTAGAAATTATTATTGGGGCCCGAGCAGCGACCGCGGCGAGGTCCCTATTGTTTTTGTAGAAAATATTATTACTTTTATTATTATTATTATTATTATTATTATTAGGGCCTGAGCAGCGACCGCTGCGAAGTCCCTATTGTTTTTGTAGAAATTATTATTATTATTATTTTTCCGATTGTTCGATCGCATTTTTGACCCCCGAAACATGCACAAAAACTCACCAAACTTGGCAGTCTCATCGGGCATGGCGAAAAATTTGATATTTTAACGTCTAATATGAACAGGAAGTGAGTTATGAATTTTTGAAAGTCCGACTTTTGCCCTTTTTTGCATGTTTACAGGGGTCATTCTTTTGCACCCTGATCCTAAAGGCTTCATCTGATTGCCTTAAAGTTCTGTCTGGAGCATCTTAAGACCTGGGACAAACACTGGGGCTAAAATTTTTTGTTTCCGAAATACTATATGACGGGGGCGGGGCTTCAAAGTTTTCACTTAAGATTTCCTTCGCCGCAATGGACAAAATGCTTAATAACTCTCCTGCACATGCTGCTAAAAATCCAAAACTTCACATGTACATAAAGAGTCGGTACCTGAAGACATCTATATGTTTATATTCAGTTATACACCTTGCGCCAATCAATATCAATTTTTACAAATTTCACGTACTGCACGGTGCCCTTTTAACGAATCCGATTGAAAATTGGCTAGAAAAGACTCAAGACATTGATCTTACTCTATCCCTATTTTTACGACTTTCCTTCAAAGGGCGTGGCTATTACGGTGCTGCAGAGTCTGATTATTCTCCGTGGCAACAAAAGTTCCTGCAAAATGATTCAGATGATCCATCTTCTGGAAATCTTTCACATTTGAGGATATTCAGGCCCTGAAGACGGCTGCCAACTTATTTTTGATCGCAGTGGTAGTGCCACCAACTGGTTAAAACAAATACAAATTATTTTCGTTGATGTTTTTCTCCGGGCAGGTGAACAAAATCTACCTTATATTTGCTCGGATGAGTGTTTAGGCCTTGAGCATGTCACAATACGAAAGTCTTTCGCCTTCTTCAGAGTGTCACATGATGCTGTCTTGTGACCCGTCTTTATCAGCTGATGTTCCATGAGGGCGTGACTTACCTGTCACAAGAATGAAGGCAAGTCACGCCCCCCGCTGTCCGTTCACTCCGCCAAGATGCTGGTCCAGGTGGTAGAGAGGATGAAGGCTCCCTTGTCTCTGTTCATGGTTTTTATGCCTCGCTTGCAGATCTCAATGGCCTCTCTGATCCAGCGCTGTTGTTTGTTCTCTTCTGTGCGGATGACCCTGCCCTTCTCCCGGTCCATGATGTGGTTTTCCCTTTTGCAGTGGTCAGTGATTGCTGATTTGTAATGTTCATGTTGTGCTTGTTCTTTTACTGCTCTGATTTTTTCATTTTTTTGACAGGTAAGTCACACCCTCATGGAACATCAGCTCAAGACACCATCATGCGACACTCTGAAGAAGGCGAAAGACTCGCCGAAACATGTCAGGTAAAAAATTAACCTAAAACATAATTGTCTGCTTTTAATGAATCAGTCAAATATCAATAATAAGAAGACAAAATGAACCTAATACAAATAAATGAATGCTTAATAACTCCCCTGCACATGCTCCTAAAAATCCAAACCTTCACCTGTAAATAAAACGTCCCGACCTGAAGACATCTTAATGTTATTATTTTGTTATACACACAGTGCCGCCAAGTGGAATCAAAAATTTGTTTTTATTTTAATTTTCACGTACTGCACGGTGCCCTTTTGACGAATCCGACTGAAAATGAGTCAGAAAAGATTCAAGACAATGATCTTACTCTCTGCCGAATTTTGTGACGTTTTGGCAAAAGGCGTGGCTATTAAGGTGCTGAAAAGTCCGATTGTACTCTGTGGCAACAAAAGCTCCGGCAACATGACTCAGATGATCCTATCTTCTCGAAGTTGTACACATTTGAGGATACTTCAGCCCTGAAGACATCTACCAACTTATTTTACATCGTAGTAGTAGCGCCACCAACTGGTAAAAGCTAATACAAGTTATTTTCTTGGATGTTTTTCTCCGTGCAACTCAACAAGGTCGCCCTCATATATGCTCGGATGACTGTTTCGGCCATGAGGATGTCACAACACGAAATTCGTCCTTTTTCATGAAAAGTTGTGGGAGTGGCATTGCACTGTTCGGCAATAAAACAAAGCTGATTATGAGGTTCTAAATATGAACGACAACTTGTAAAACTTTACACACACATCAGGCCGAGCAAATTTATCAATATTTTATACGTTAGTTGTGCAGCTTTTTTGAAATGGCTCGCCATGGCCCTCGAGAAATGTTAAAAAAAGCAGCTCTGGTTGAGTGTTTCACCTCGCTTTTTGTAAATTTTATGGAGTACAGTGAACCCTCGGTTATCGCGGTTAACGGGGACCGAGACCACCCGCGAAAACTGAAAATCCGCGAAGTAGCGGCGCACCTTCAAAAATGCTTAAAAAAAATAAACAGGTCACTGCTCGGGCCCTAATAATAATAATAATAATAATTTCCACAAAAACAATGGGGACCTCGTAGCGGTCGCTGCTCGGGCCCTAATAATAATTTCTACAAAAACAATAGGGACCTCGCCGCGGTCGCTGCTCGGGCCCCAATAATAATTTCTACACAAAGTCCATTGTGGTGACCCGCCCCCTTTTAAGTAAATTCAAAATGGCCGACTTCCTGTAAAACCTAGCTCATTGCTCCAAGAGTCTTTTTTGTAGGTCTTGGTCTTATACATACAGTGAACCCTCGCTACTTTCGCGGGTTCAGTGCTTCGCGGGTCTAAAAAATATTCGGGGGCATTGTAGTTTCGCCGAGCGGCACGACGGGGCGCTGGAGCGGTTAGACGGCCGGCGTGCGCCAAAGAAGAGCGTGGGCGAAGAGGAGAGTGGACGAAGAAGAGCACGTTCCCCCGGACACGATCGGTGGCGACGTTTCGCGCGGTTCGGACAGTACCAGAGCTCCGGCCGGCGTGCGTGGCAGTTAAGCCGTAGAGGAGCACCTTCCCCGGGCACGGGCGGTGCCAAGCGGCCCCTAAGTTTAACCGAATGGAAGCTCCGGAGGAGGAGGGCATGCTCGCGTCACAGTAAGCCGAAGAGGAGCACCTTCCCCGGGCACCGGCGGTTCCAAGCGGCCCCTAAGTTTAACCGAATGGAAGCTCCGGAGGAGGAGGGCATGCTCGCGTCACAGTAAGCCGAAGAGGAGCACCTTCCCCGGCCACGGGCGGTTCCAAGCGGCCCCTAAGTTTAACCGAATGGAAGCTCCGGAGGAGGAGGGCATGCTCGCGTCACAGTAAGCCGAAGAGGAGCACCTTCCCCGGGCACGGGCGGTGCCAAGCGGCCCCTAAGTTTAACCGAATGGAAGCTCCGGGGGAGGAGGGTGGGCGTGTGTCACAGTTAAGCCGAATTGGAGCACCTCTTCCGCCCGGGCACGAGCGGAGCGCGAAGCTGTCAGTTATGAATGAATAAATGAATAAATAAATAAATAAATAAAGAATGGCACCTTTCATTTCACAGGGCACACCAGACGGCGTACCAGCAGGTAAAAGTCTGAGTAATTAAATAAATACAAAAAGAATGGCTGGGGAATAAAAAAATAATACGTTTTAATAATAATTTGGTTTTTTTGTTATAACATCAATTTCACTCTCTCTCTCTCTCCCCGTATATATATATATATATATTTATATATTTATTATATATATTGTATTTTTTTTTAAGCATTTTTGAAGGTGCGCCGCTACTTCGCGGATTTTCAGTTTTCGCGGGTGGTCTCGGTCCCCATTAACCGCGATAACCGAGGGTTCACTGTACTCCATAAAATTTACAAAAAGCGAGGTGAAACACTCAACCAGGGCTGCTTTTTTTAACATTTCTCGAGGGCCATGGCGAGCCATTTCAAAATAGCTGCACAACTAACATATAAAATATTGATAAATTTGCTCTGCCTGATGTGTGTGTAAAGTTTCACGAGTTGTCGTTCATATTTAGAACCTCATAATCAGCGTTGTTTTATTGCCGAACAGTGCAATGCCACTCCCACAACTTTTCACGAAAAAGGATGAATTTCGTATTGTGACATCCTCATGGCCGAAACAGTCATCCGAGCATATATGAGGGCGACCTTGTTGAGTTGCACGGAGAAAAACATCCAAAAAAATAACTTGTATTAGCTTTTACCAGTTGGTGGCGCTACTACTACGATGAAAAATAAGTTGGTGGATGTCTTCAGGGCTGAAGTATCCTCAAATGTGTACAACTTCGAGAAGATAGTATCATCTGAGTAATGTTGCCGGAGCTTTTGTTGCCACAGAGTACAATCGGACTTTTCAGCACCGTAATAGCCACGCCTTTTGCCAAAACGTCACAAAATTCGGCAGAGAGTAAGTGAGTCTTTTCTGACTAATTTTCAGTCGGATTCGTCAAAAGGGCACCGTGCAGTACGTGAAAATTAAAATAAAAACAAATTTTTGATTCCACTTGGCGGCGCTGTGTGTATAACAAAATAATAACATTAAGATGTCTTCAGGTCGGGACGTTTTATTTACAGGTGAAGGTTTGGATTTTTAGGAGCATGTCCAGGGGAGTTATTAAGCATTCATTTATTTGTATTAGGTTCATTTTGTCTTCTTATTATTGATATTTGACTGATTCATTAAAAGCAGACAATTATGTTTTAGGTTAATTTTTTACCTGACATGTTTCGGCGAGTCTTTCGCCTTCTTCAGAGTGTCGCATGATGGTGTCTTGAGACCCGTCTTTATCAGCTGATGTTCCATGAGGGTGTGACTTACCTGTCAAAAAAATTAAAAAATCAGAGCAGTAAAAGAACAAGCACAACATGAACATTACAAATCAGCAATCACTGACCACTGCAAAAGGGAAAACCACATCATGGACTGGGAGAAGGGCAGGGTCATCCGCACCGGAGAGAACAAACTACAGCGCTGGATCAAAGAAGCAATTGAGATCTGCAAGCGAGGCATAAAAACCATGAACAGAGACAAGGGAGCCTTCATCCTCTCTACCACCTGGAGCAGCATCTTGGCGGAGTGAACGGACAGCGGGGGGCGTGACTTGCCTTCATTCTTGTGACAGGTAAGGCACGCCTTCATGGAACATCAGCTGATTAAGACTGGTCACAAGACACCATCACAGGGTTCGAAGTTAACTTTAAAAACTGCTTCCCCATAGGGCAAGTGCCACTAAAATTTGCCTTGCCCGAGTGGCCAAATTACTTGCCCAACTTGGGCAAGTGACAATTCTTTTTCTCTTGCCCTGAGTGACTTTTTGTATGACAAAGTGTCTAATTACAAATTGCATGAATTTTTTGTTCGGACAGTTCCCGCCTAGAAAGAATTAAAAATACGTTACAATCATAAGTGTTGCTTATATAAAAATGTATCATGTATTAACACATTAATTAGGTGTCTGCTGACCCAGGATTATGTTATTGTTATGTTATGTTATATATCAATGAGAATGTGGAATGACACTGAACGATGGAAGGTGGAAGGATGTGGAAAGATCGTGAATGACATTGAATGATTTGGAATGACACTGAAAGATTTTGAATAATACTGAATGACACTGAATGAAGTAAAACTCTCTGGGAACGGGCCAATTCAAGATAGCTGCCGCACTGTGGGGGAGGCTTTGGTACCAAATTTGGAAAGAGACCCAAACGGTTGGGTCCATTTTATATCAGTGTGGGGGTGAAACGTTGGTCTCTGCGGAGCTGTCTGAATATTGGAGAAGTGAGAAGACAAAGTAAAACAGAACAATTAAAATCACTCTTCAAATACATATTGTTTGGTAAGCAGAGCATGATTTACAGCTCACCATTTTATTGCATGCACCAAGCATGTTATACATTTTTCTGTCCACGGGATGGCGTAGTCAAGAAAAATGAAGCATCTCGAAGCCCATTCGTGTGTGAAGTATTTCCCTGCAGGGCTTGGCTGCTTTATGGGGCTTCATTTTGCCATCACTAGTTTTAGATAGTTTTAATTTTTGAAAGAGCATTTTCATTTTACAGTGAACCCTCGCTACTTCGCGGTTCACCTTTCGCGGGTTCAGTGCTTCGCGGGTCTAAAAAATATTCGGGGGCATTGTAGTTTCGCCGAGCGGCACGACGGGGCGCTGGAGCTGTTAGACGGCCGGCATGCGCCGAAGAAGAGCGTGGGCGAAGAGGAGAGTGGACGAAGAAGAGCACGTTCCCCCGGGCACGATTTGGGGCGACGTTTCGCGCGGTTCGGACCGTACCAGAGCTCCGGCCAGCGTGCGTGGCAGTTAAGCCGAAGAGGAACAACTTCCGCCCGGGCACTAGCGGGGCGACATTTCGCTCTGTTCGGGAGCGTACGAGAGCTCCGGAGGAGGCCGGCCGGCGTGCGTGGCAGTTAAGCCGAAGAGGAGCACCTTCCCCGGGCACGGGCGGTGTCAAGCGGCCCCTAAGTTTAACCGAATGGAAGCTCCGGAGGAGGAGGGCATGCTCGCGTCACAGTTAAGCCGAAGAGAAGCACCTTCCCCGGGCACGGGCGGGGCGAAATGAAACCGAGTTCAACCGAACGGAGACACGCTTCGGGGGAGCAGGTCCGGCGTGCATGACAATTAAGCCGAAGAGGAGCACCTCTTCCGCCCGAGCACGAGCGGAGCGCGAGGCTGTCAGTTATGAATGAATAAATGAATAAAAAAAATAAATGAAGAATGCCACCTTTCATTTCACAGGGCACACCGGACGGCGTACCAGCAGGTAAAGGTCGAAGTAATTAAAAAAATACAAAAAGAAGTAATTGAATAAATACAAAAATAATGGCTGGGGAATAAAAAAATAATAAGTTTTAATAATATTTTTTTTTTTTTGTTATAGCATGAATTTCACTCTCTCTCTCTCTACCCGTGTATATATATATATATATATACATATATATATATATATATACATATTTATTATTTTTTTTTTTTAAGCATTTTTGAAGGTGCACCACTACTTCGCACTTTTTTTTTTGAAGCATTTTTGAAGGTGCGCCGCTACTTCGCGGATTTTCAGTTTTCGCGGGTGGTCTCGGTCCCCATTAACCGCGATAACCGAGGGTTCACTGTATTTTTTTCATTATCGAATTTTATTTTTTTCTATTCAAGTTTTGAGTTCATTTTCGTTTACTAAAATAACCTTGGGCTGCAACTACTATCACAGCAACGGCTCATTATATTTTGGCTGCTAAATATGCCAATTTGTCAGAGAGAAGACCGTGACAAAGAATGGCCCAATCGCAATAAACACTCTACACAATACGTTCCTCGTTGACGTGTACATGGGGTGTTGCAGAGCACAGGTTCCAAGCGTACCGATATTGCAAAATTGGGACAATGCGTGTGACGACACCAACTTCCGCCTCCTATGTCATCGAGCTTGGCGGCACGTTATCATTATGTATTTATTTGTAACAATTTTGACGTTGAGAGTGATATTAAAACTTAAGTAATGTGGTAGTTAAGAAAAAACCCTGGCTTGGGACCCACCGGAACAAGCTATAGCTTCATTTGTACTATTTGAGGCGCTCTCACAATCTGCGGCGCATGCACACAAGGTCGCTAAGTACGCTAGCTGCACTCGGACAAAACACGTAGGTGACTTTAAAAGAGTGACCGAAATTGCACACATGCAACTGTTTATCATAATGTCATAATTTGATATGTACATTTGAAGAGAATTTTTTTCAGCATGGGCACAAGAATTCCACCGAACATCGCCAGTTCAATGGGATTTTGGTTAAGTCCGCAAATAATTGTGGACAATATACTTTGGCTGCGCGCTCGAATAATTTTACTCGTATATACTTCAATGAGGGTGTAGTGTGGGTATCGGGATCTTTAACACGCCCTAACACGAAGCTGACTCTCCAACCGCCACAGCCTTTTAATGACGAAATTATAAAATAAACAAAAACACTGTTCAACAACATAAAATAAAATAAAAAATCACATCATACTTACATTTATAAACTTTAATCCTCAAGAACATTATTCTCAGGTTGACCGAAAGACGAGGACACGGGAGCGCCTCGGGCATGTTCTTCTTCCTTGTGTAGGCGAATGACGTTTTAAGGTGCTTGTCCGCCACCTGCTGTGCTGAACTATGTATTAAATAAGAAAAGCAAATTGTTGAATGTTTTTTCCCCAATGAAGACTGAATTGTAAAATACCCGGAAATGGCTTTTCTGTTTTATTGTGCATTTAAAAAAAATTCAGATTGTCCTTTTTTGTTGAGATAATTGTTGAATATTGAAATTGCACATGTAACTGGTAATTTAGTTTTAGATATTATTTGAACCAGTGGAGGGCCATGCATTTCACACCTGGGCCTTCAATGAAGTCCTACTTCGTCCTACTTGAATAAATCCCCCTCATAATACCATAATTTATGACACCACGGGTGGACAAACAATATACAGAAAAGCACTTAGACAGCACTGACCGAGTGTTGGACGATATAGCTTCTCTTGAAAGGTCCGTGTTGAAAATGGCCTCGCAAGTGAATCTTCAATTTCTAAAGATAAAGATGTCTTTTAATTGTCCCATAACGGGGACATTTGCAGTGTTACAGCAGCAAAGATATACATCACACAGTGGCACCGACGTAATGTAGCCGTTAATGTATAACATTGGCAGCAGGCATTCATAAAAAGCATGCAAATATACACAGTATATACGTATATACACAGATCCCCATGTATATACACACTTACAGCCCACAACATATACAAGTGTAAGGAAACACTCCTAATGCCTGTCTATGGTTCAGAGGGGAAATAAATAAAAACGCTGCAATGATAAAAAAAAATACTGAATGATTGAAAATACTGCAATGATAAAAATACTGCAAGAATAAAAGTACTGTACCCAGCCAACATGTCCAACTGGGCCCCAAATGGGGTAAATGCGGGATTCCTGGGTACCAAGTGGGAATGGGCTAGAAGTGGGCAATGGTACAGGGTTCCATGTGGGCGCCATCTGGGATTGGTGGGCATGGGCTTAAACTGGGCAAATGTTGTGGGTGCAATACGGGTTGTGTATGGGCTAAGTGGGCATGGGTTAGAACTGGTAAAGATAAAGATAAAGATGTCCTTTATTAGTCCCACAATGGGGAAATTTGAGGTGTTACAGCAGCAAAGATATAGCTCACACAGAGTCGGCGGCGTAATGTAGCCGTTAATGTATAACATTAGCAGCAGACATTCATAAAAAGCATGCAAATATACACAGTATAAACGTATCTAAGTGTAAGGAAACACTCCTAATGTCTGTCCATTATACAGAGGGGAAAATGCTGTAATGATAAAAACTACTGAATCTACTACTGAAACCATTTATAGGTCCTATTTGGGTTATGTGTGGGCTAAGTGGGCATGGGTTAGAACTGGTCAACCATGTGAGGGTCTCATATGGGCTGTATATGGGCCAAGTGGGCATGGGTTAGAGCTGGTCAACCATGTCTGGGTCCTATTTGGGTTATGTGTGGGCTAAGTGGGCATGGGTTAGAAGTGGTCACCATTTATCGGTCCTGTTTGGGTTATGTGTGGGATAAGTGGGCATAGGTTAGAGCTGGTCAACCATGTCTGGGTCCTGTATGGGTTATAGATGAGCTAAGCGGGCATGGGTTTGAAAATTTGTTCTGGAGCCTTTTTGATATTTAATGCATGCTATGCTAATAGTAACCACCCGAAGACTATTCTCAGTAGAACTATTCAATGGATGCCAAAACGATAGAGACATGGCCATGGAGCCTATGCTGCGAGATTGTGAAAGGACTAAAATAAGTGTAGGATTTTTGAGGACCAGAAGTCAGCTTTTATTAGGTTTGACATTGATTTAACTTATGGAACAATGCAAATTATGGTCGGGTTGTTGTTGGACTTTTTCCGCTTTTGACTAAGGGACGGGTGTTTTTATTTTCTGGGACTCTTTAGAACAAGCGGCACGGTGGCGGACTGGTTAGCAAGTCCGCATCACAGTACAGAAGTGCAAGGTTCTCCCTATGCCTGCTAGGGTTTTCGCCGGTTTCCTCCCACTTTCCAAAAACATTCATGATAGGTTGATTGGTCACTGGTCCAAGGTCTGAGTGTGAGAGCGGATGGTTGCTTGTCTCTGTGTGCCCTGCGATTGACTGGCAACCAGTTCAGGGTGTACCCTGTCGACTGCCCGAAGACAGCTGGGATAGGCTCCAGCACTCCCGGGGACCCTTGTGAGGACAAGAAGCAGTACAGAGGATTGATTGATTTATTAAAATTAAAATTAAATTCATGTATTTATCTATGCTAAATTTAACAACGCTGGACGTTATATTTTGTGAATTTACATGTACCCCCAACTGTGACATTTTATAATATTCCAGACAGCTAAGATTGTCATCTATGAACTATTTGACAAGGCAGGTCCAGCATTGTCAGCCACATCCAACAGTCAACACAGTTACTTTTTTTTTAATAAACAAAATCAACATTATTAATTAATGTTATTTTATTAATTCTGTATGCTGTGAAAGATCTTTATTCAAAGTATATTTGAAGTTATTTCTACCTTATTGCTTGATTTTTGTAGATTCAAGTTGGAGTTGTCAAAATTACAGATTCTTTTGAAGGCAGCATATTCAAACTGTGAGAAAAGGAGCGAATGCAAGCTACGCGGTCTTTGAGGTGCGGCAGAAGAGCTGAAAGCACGGTGAGTCCCGAACGATAATTGAATTAATTAATTAATCTTGGGTAAATGTCTGGCTCTCATTTTTTAGACTTACTTTACAATGTGTTTTGTAATTTTTCAAGGTTGCCTGTGTTGGAAAACTGCTTGGTGCGTTAGCTAAAACACAGTATGCTAAAATGATAAGTGACGAGAACACAGAGGGTATATCAACAACGTACGTACTCGAATTATTTTGGGGAAAACTTAAGTACATTATAATCACCCTTTTAATAATACTGATAAGCGTTGTGTGTTTTATTTATTTTTATGAGGACCTTTACAACGAGCTACATATTGTTAGCATTGGGCCTACGACGCTAAACACAGTGTCCCTCGATCTCTCTCCAAAATTCTCCAAAAGACTTAAGCTTTCACTCAAATTAATACAATCTACTCCACTAGCTCATTTAAGGCTTTTTTGTGATGTGTTTGATTTGGGTAAGTAAAGCAAAACATATTAACTGTTGAATGTTGCCTGTTATTTAAATAATAGAAATTCAAGATGAAAGTTGAACAGATATTGAAATGCTAGATTGGCTCATTCAGAATCATGCCACAATGTGCTTTGTATGTTTTGTGTGTGGGTTTATCAAGCTCTAATTCAATGCAGTGTCCAAAACGAGCGCGCATAATTGTTGGATGAATGTTGGTTAATAGAGTCAGATAATAGTTAAAATTCCAACAGTTGAACAGATGTTGAAATGCTAGATTGGCTCATTCAGAATCATGCCACAATGTGCTTTGTATGTTTTGTGTGTAGGCTTATCAAGCTCTAATTCAATGCAGTGTTGAGCTGCATTTGAGAGGAACTACGTAAGTAACTAATGTGGAAAAATTGTGACTTCTTTGTGTACTTTTATTTTGAATATTCAAATTTTGTGGGTAAAGGTTAGAGAAAATAAGTTAAAAATGAGAGCTGTACAGGTATTTAAGTTTTTGGTTTGTAAAATACCCGAATGTGGGTTTCAGCAGGTGAGGCAATGATTGGACAGAGCAAAAGCTATGCTCCAAAATAGAAGTGATTACACCTTCACTAGACTAACCTGCAGCTAATTACATAATTATAAAATTAACACTTTAACCTGGCTTCCCCATCACAGATGTATTCTTTTAAATGCAAAGCTCTTTGTTCTAGCTTTTGTTGTTAAATGACATTCATGCCCAAGTGTCTATGCATCCATTGCAGGGATGTTTTCTCAAGTGACGAGTCTGAAGCCTGTGATGACGAAGTACCATCTACACCTCCCCATGGATTGTCACAGAGAAAAAGCTTCCTAACCAAGAGAGGCGCTGCAGAAGGTCCTTGAGTACGTCCAACGTGTTGAGTCTGTGAGTCTACTGCAGGATCTAATGCAGGTATGAAAATGATGAAATTTTAATGTATTATCTTCAAAATTATAAATAATTATTTAATTTTTTTGAAATATAAAATTAGGTACCCTAAACCCAAGTAGGAACCCCAGTCCCAGTACATTCCTGATTCTGGAGCTACAGAGATCAAACCATCCTACTGTATCACTAAATAGCCCCACCTCTAAAACCCTGATTCGGAAGGCCGAGTTGAAAGACTTCAGAGTTCAAGATGGTCAACTGCAACTATGATAAGCCGAATGTGTTCACCCCAAGTCGGAAACTGAGAAAAAGACTCAATTTTCACATGATTTCAGTCCCTTCTATATTTAAAAGAATGTATTGGGGCTCTAAAAATGTGAAATATTTTTACAAGTATTTCTTTTACTACTCATAGGCAGTTTCATAATAATAGTACAATTTGGCATCGTGTATTGTTTTTTGGTTCCATTCAAAATGCACAAGACGTATAGACATATTTTGTTTGTGGATCGCTGCAGCATCACACGAGCGCACAGAGACAAACGTGGCAGCAACTTAAAACAATTAAAATATCGAATCGAAATCGAGAACTGAAAATCAAAAATCGAATCGGGGCTTGAGTGAATCGTTACCTCCCTAATCATAATCATTTTGGTAGAATGTTGGGCTCTTGCCCTTTGAGTGTATATGGCGTTACCGAAGCTGTTCACTTAATCGACAATTCCTTTCCTGTGACGTTTATCATACCCAGTTTAACTGCCAAAATATTTTTAAGTGTGTGATGATTATCTGGATCGAGTGACACCCATGTTATAATGGTTGCAGGTATTGGTGGATTGGACGATAGTGTCAGAACAATGATGGCGTTCATCATGACAAATCCTCTGTCTCTGAAGTACAATCTCTTTGGACATCGTAGCAAGAACAAGCGCCGAGACCTGCCTTTTTCTGATGTTCTATACGGTAATATATTTTTTATTTTTTATTTTTTTTAAGGGATTGTGGTGTGAAGACATTTCAGCATGTCCCATAAGGTTTCACAATCATTAAATAGCTTTACTAAGTTGGCTTCTTGTCTTTTTTGTTTTAGGAGCACTGAAAAGGAATGGAGCCACAAAGGACATCAACGAGAAGGACACAGGCAACCCTGTCCAAGTGGTTCATGGGAGCTTGTGATCAAGGTGGGAATAGGGCAGTTCGAGCTCGGAGATCTCAAGGCAACTGTCAGGTTTAAAACGTCCTGACGCCATTTTTAGACTGAAGGTGGCATAAATCCAGACCAAACCAGTTAGAGTTTTGTTTTTGACCATTCGCGAATGGGAGAGGAAGTCAGGAGGTGAAGCAGGCGTCTTGCCAGTTCAATCTCGCGCACTCTCTCTCACTCTCTACCACCCGTTCGGTCTTTTATCAGCAACCTAAGCAGACAATGGAGGTCTGTCTGAAATTCTAGCAGGCAGGCAGGAAGCAATCAACCACAGTAGTCAGTCAGGAATTCGAAACTAAAGTGTGTGCGTGTGTTCCAGTTGTGCGCGTGTGTGCTAAAGCAATAATGTGAGTGTCTGTGTGTGTGTGCGCAATTATAACTGATACAAATAGTGTATAAAAACATGATTAGAAATACACAAACTATTTACATATCCTCATCCCATCTCACATTCCCCCGTTTGTGGGTTTAAATCATGTCCTTACGGCTTTAAGACAGATCATCATAATGAAATCATACAACAGTGTGGTCATCCGTGGAGGGGCGAAAACCCTCAGTAGGGACAAAATTCCCCTCCTCCCTTCCGGCGTGGAACGAGATTCTCATGGTATGTTGGTCACTTGGGAATAAAACATAAAAAAACTTCAATATACCTAGTGAAAAATAACAAAACTGTCTCCACGCAGAGCTTGTCTCCACGCAGAGCTTGTCTCTGCGGCGACTTGATGGAGGCCCTTGCCTCGTTGTAGGAGGGGACAGCCGTCTTTACCTCCCGGATCTTCGTGTGTGGTGTATGTGTGTGCATGTGTGGGGGCAGGGGCAAAAGGGTCCATGTGTTATTTAGGTTTCAGTGTCCAGTTCGAGTTTGTCATTGTCCAGTTCGAATTCGTCATTCTCAACATCAATCAGGTTGTAATGGTACATTTGGGCAACAAACATGCAGTTAATAATCATCTTTGTCATAAGAATAATGCAACATGAACAGACTACACATAACAAAAATGAAAACCATAATTATCCCGATATATTGTCTTTCAAATTCTTCGTAGTGGTCATAACATCAATAATTGTTTCATTTTATTAAAAATGTAAATGCAGTAATGTTCTCCAATCAAGGCTAAAATTCTTTATGTACGTCATTAATTTCCAAACAATATCTAATCTTTTTGTTCTGTGGCTTCAACATTCGTATCTGTGGCTGGTTGTGCGGTTCCGATGTGCGTGTGGTCCGATATTGTGACTCAGGTGGGCTCCTGTTCGAGGGATTCGCGTTGCTCGGCCTTTAGCTGGAAACCGGAGAAGCTTGTACTGCAACTGGTGGATCCAGCTGCCACGCCCCGCGACCTTTGCTGCCGTCGGGGTCACTGCAATCATCTGGCGAGGGCCATCTCAGCATTCACTTGTCCCAACGAAGTCGTTTCAGCACCTTGAAGAAGAGTTGGTCTCCCACACGGACGTGATTTCTCTGTGGATCAGAACACACTGGCCAGTAATTGCGTCTTTTTTTTTTTTTTTTTTTTTTTTTGGGCAAAACATGTTTCCCATGTGTACTGGGACTGATGTGCCAGTCGCTGGTGGTTCTGATGAACCTGAGAGTCGATAGGGGATAGTGTCCTAACTTCGGCTGGCACTATCCTCATTGCTGTGATTGAAACACAGTCTGGTCATTGTCTCCTTTTTTTCCCTCATATTCTTGATAAGTCTGCCCTTAACAGTCCCATTAGTGCGTTCCACAAGTCCTGCAGACTGTATGCACAATGACGCTTTGAGTCAATTTTGCAACAACTGTCCCACTTGTTACAACATCATTCACAAAATGCATAATTTTCACTTCAAATCACTTCTTGAAATTCCAAATGTCAGGATAATTTGTGTTAGGTTGAAGATGTATTTTATCCCATATTTTACTCTATTAGTATTGCAAAAGAATTGTTCCACAGCGTGACCCATGTTTGACCATATGGATGAGAAGACTTCACAGAGAAGCGGATGCCTGAAGACTGGATCAACGTCTGCAACATCAAAGGAGGTGTGCTGAGACACACCTCTGAAACAAAAGGACTGAGACTTTAGTACCAGAGCACTAAAAGGGCATATCTGCCTTTTCAATCAGTGGATGACTGCCATTGATGTCTGTCTTTCCTCTTGTGTCTGAGATGTTTACATGTTCCTGCTGGTGCTCCCCCCTTCATCTCTTAGTGCAAATACATTGTATTGTTAGGGACTTCCCTAATAAAATAGAGGGCTCGGCGGAGTGTGCTCCAGAACGAATTTGGAGATGTAACTGAGCACACCTCTGTTCGTTCTCCTCGCGAGTAAAAGATCAACTCTTGTCTTCCTTCCATTCATTTAGCCTATGTTCAGTGAATGCTTAGGTGATTGAACCTGACAATTTGATTACACAACACTTTTTCCAACTGTTTTAGCATCAACATATGTTGTCGGAAACAACTTAATCCATTTTGAAAACATATGAATTACAACCAAACAATATTGCATCTCAAACAAATAACACTGTCTAAAAAAAAGTTTTTTGTTGAAAAGTCTGTATGTGGGAACAATTTCATATCATACTACCCCTCTCTTGACTCATGGTTATGCTCGTGTGTCACTCTTATTACTTTTCCAATCAATGAATTAGGCAGCCAGGATTTGCCATCTGCCAATTTGCTGATCCTGTCCTCAGCAATGTTTGCACCTTTGTTCTCCCAATTTGTGCGTTCAATTACTGGTACCTTTTTCCCTGGCGTGGGATCAAATTGTCAAGTTGATTTTCTGCGTGTGTGTGCGTGTGGGGGTGTGTTCATTTTCCCTTTTAGCTGCGCTGTGTCGATATAAAGGCGAGGCAGTTTCCAATTGTAATTGTGTCATTTTCTGTTAAGTGAATTTTGCGTTCACAAATAACTATTTTAGACGTGCTTTATGCACAACTTTTCTTTTCCTGTTGTGGTTTTTAAAGCCCAATGTCGACAGAACGCATGAACATTTATCTTGACTGTCAGTCCACATTGTAACCATACAACTCATACAAGATGGGAAACCCCAAATTTTAATTAGCTCACACCCGCCTACGCTCTTCCTGCTTATCCTAACAATCTCTTATCCGTTGGTATCACAATGTTAGTACTCCCATCGCATAAAAGTCAGTTTGATTTCAGGCTGCGACCTTGGTTCTCAAACACTTTTACTTCTTATCAGTCTGGAATGCGCACCTGGTCTGTGTTACAAGTCTGAGTTCCTCCAGTCGGGAGGAAGGTCAAGTCGCGGTTTGGTGATAATTTGGACGGCTCCACAGTCGTGTGGCGCCTCCTAGATGATGCGGGGAAAAAATGACGCTGGGCTGAAATGCACCGCAACTTATCAGTATAATGTGTCCCTGTGACAATTAGGCCGGCGTGCAATGTGAATGTGGTGGGAAAAGAATGTAATTTTTTGATTCCTTAAAGCAGCAGTGAAAGCTCTTAATCACACTCTAAGTGGTTCTCTGCCACGAAATCCAAATTGTTGTGACTAAATATGCAAATGAATTCATTTTGCCCTGGTTCCTGCAGTAACCCAGGCTAATGAAGTCATTTTTTGCAGTCACTGTTTTGCTCAAATGGCTTATAATAATTTGGTAGTGCGTTAAGATGCTTTGTCGATACAATCTTGTAGTGTATCTTCACAAGTTCCAACATACACAACCCATTCCATGGCCATGACGATACTGTTTTAAAGATTACCAAGGCTTGTTGGACCTTTCTCTGCCACATAAATTACAGCCCTGAGAGGCACTGGGCCTCAACTTTATCTATGAAGGGTCAGGGATTTAATGGGGGTCACCGAGGCGTCCCAAGGAAAGTTTTTACAGAAAAGTGGTCTGGCAATATCTTTTCTCTTTCTTATCACTGACAATGCGCCCCTTTAAAGTTTTGACGTTTGTTTGAATTCGCCCGTGCTTATTAATTCTATTGAAGTCCAATTTTGTCAGTGTATCACGGCCTAATGAGTAAAACGCATGTTGATGTAGAACTCCTTCTACACACACTTTTATGTTTGACTTTTTACGTCACGTGATCCTCCATTGCTACCACAACTCGTCCTGAAAAGTTAATGTTTTGTAACAAGACTTACTGCTTCCTCCTTTCTTTCTTTTCTTTTTCCTTCCTTCTGCCCAACACGTTCATGCTTTCTGTGCATAATTTAGAATTTTCTTTTCCATTTTACAAGTTGGCCAATTTAAATTAGGTTGTTTTATTTGAAAAGCCTGTAATTCTCTTTTTTTTCCCCTTTTCACCTAATCACAAATTTCTTATCACAAAAATGAACATGTTAATTCTATTTTATTTCCTATTTTTCCAATCTTGTGACTCATTTCACTTCAACCAGTTCTACCTTAAAGTGGACAAGTACACATCAATGTTTTTTGTAGTTTCTATTTTCTTCTCTGCTTTAATGAAAATTATAGCCCTTCTAGCCAAATTTTTCCTGTGTCATTTCTATCTCTGCATTTCATTCCATTTCTGGCCTACCTTAATACTAAAACAAAAATGCTCTTTCAAAAATTAAAACTATCTAAAACTAGTGATGGCAAAATGAAGCCCCATAAAGCAGCCAAGCCCTGCAGGGAAATACTTCACACACGAATGGGCTTCGAGATGCTTCATTTTTCTTGACTACGCCATCCCATGGACAGAAAAATGTATAACATGCTTGGTGCATGCAATAAAATGGTGAGCTGTAAATCATGCTCTGCCCACCAAACAATATGTATTTGAAGAGTGATTTTAATTGTTCTGTTTTACTTTGTCTTCTAACTTCTCCAATATTCAGACAGCTCCGCCGAGACCAACGTTTCACCCCCACACTGATATAAAATGGACCCAACCGTTTGGGTCTCTTTCCAAATTTGGTACCAAAGCCTCCCCCACAGTGCGGCAGCTATCTTGAATTGGCCCGTTCCCAGAAAGTTTTACTTCATTCAGTGTCATTCAGTATTATTCAAAATCTTTCAGTGTCATTCCAAATCATTCAATGTCATTCACAATCTTTCCACATCCTTCCACCTTCCATCGTTCAGTGTCATTCCACATTCTCTTTCATATATAACATAACATAACAATAACATAATCCTGGGTCAGCAGACACCTAATTAATGTGTTAATACATGATACATTTTTCTATAAGCAACCCTTATGATTGTAACGTAATTTTAATTCTTTCTAGGCGGGAACTGTCCGAACAAAAAATTCATGCAATTTGTAATTAGACACTTTGTCATACAAAAAGTCACTCAGGGCAAGAGAAAAAAAATTGTCACTTGCCCAAGTTGGGCAAGTAATTTGGCCACTCGGGCAAGGCAAATTTTAGTGGCACTTGCCCTATGGGCAAGCAGTTTTTAAAGTTAACTTCGAACCCTGTGATGGTGTCTTGTGACCTGTCTTTATCAGCTGATGTTCCATGAAGGCGTGCCATACCTGTCACAAGAATGAAGGCAAGTCACGCCCCCCGCTGTCCATTCACTCCGCCAAGACGCTGCTCCAGGTGGTAGAGAGGATGAAGGCTCCCTTGTCTCTGTTCATGGTTTTTATGCCTCGCTTGCAGATCTCAATGGCCTCTCTGATCCAGCGCTGTAGTTTGTTCTCTTCTGTGCGGATGACCCTGCCCTTCTCCCGGTCCATGATGTGGTTTTCCCTTTTGCAGTGGTCAGTGATTGCTGATTTGTAATGTTCATGTTGTGCTTGTTCTTTTACTGCTCTGATTTTTTAATTTTTTTGACAGGTAAGTCACACCCTCATGGAACATCAGCTGATAAAGACTGGTCTCAAGACACCATCATGCGACACTCTGAAGAAGGCGAAAGACTCGCCGAAACATGTCAGGTAAAAAATTAACCTAAAACATAAATGTCTGCTTTTAATGAATCAGTCAAATATCAATAATAAGAAGACAAAATGAACCTAATACAAATAAATGAATGCTTAATAACTCCCCTGCACATGCTCCTAAAAATCCAAACCTTCACCTGTAAATAAAACGTCCCGACCTGAAGACATCTTAATGTTATTATTTTGTTTTACACACAGCGCCGCCAAGTGGAATCAAAAATTTGTTTTTATTTTAATTTTCACGTACTGCACGGTGCCCTTCTGACGAATCCGACTGAAAATTAGTCAGAAAAGACTCTAGACAATTATCTTACTCTCTGCCGAATTTTGTGACGTTTTGGCAAAAGGCGTGGCTATTACGGTGCTGAAAAGTCCGATTGTACTTTGTGACAACAAAAGCTCCGGCAACATGACTCAGATGATCCTATCTTCTCGAAGTTGTACACATTTGAGGATACTTCAGCCCTGAAGACTTCTACCAACTTATTTTTCATCGTAGTAGTAGCGCCACCAACTGGTAAAAGCTAATACAAGTTATTTTCTTGGATGTTTTTCTCCGTGCAACTCAACAAGGTCGCCCTCATATATGCTCGGATTACTGTTTCGGCCATGAGGATGTCACAATACGAAATTCGTCCTTTTTCGTGAAAGGTTGTGGGAGTGGCATTGCACTGTTCGGCAATAAAACAACGCTGATTATGAGGTTGTAAATATGAACGACAACTCGTGAAACTTTACACACACATCAGGCCGAGCAAATTTATAAATATATATATATATATATATATATATATATATATATATATATATATATATATATATACGGGGAGAGAGAGAGTGAAATTCATGTTACAACAAAAAAAAACAAATTATTATTAAAACATATTATTTTTTAATTCCCCAGCCATTCTTTTTGTATTTATTTAATTACTCCGACTTTTACCTGCTGGTACGCCGTCCGGTGTGCCCTGTGAAATGAAAGGTGGCATTCTTTATTTATTTATTCATTTATTCATTCATAACTGACAGCCTCGCGCTCCGCTCGTGCCCGGGCGGAAGAGGTGCTCCAATTCGGCTTAACTGTGACACACGCCCGCCCTCCTCCCCCGGAACTTCCATTCGGTTAAACTTAGGGGCCGCTTGGCACCGCCCGTGCCCGGGGAAGGTGCTCCTCTTCGGCTTACTGTGACGCGAGCATGCCCTCCTCCTCCGGAGCTTCCATTCAGTTAAACTTAGGGGCCGCTTGAAACCGCCCGTGCCCGGGGAAGGTGCTCCTCTTCGGCTTACTGTGACGCGAGCATCCCCTCCTCCTCCGGAGCTTCCATTCGGTTAAACTTAGGGGCCGCTTGGAACCGCCCGTGCCCGTGGAAGGTGCTCCTCTTCGGCTTACTGTGACGCGAGCATGCCCTCCTCCTCCGGAGCTTCCATTCGGTTAACCTTAGGGGCCGCTTGGAACCGCCCGTGCCCGGGGAAGGTGCTCCTCTTCGGCTTACTGTGACGCGAGCATGCCCTCCTCCTCCGGAGCTTCCATTCGGTTAAACTTAGGGGCCGCTTGGCACCGCCCGTGCCCGGGGAAGGTGTTCCTCTACGGCTTAACTGCCACGCACGCCGGCCGGAGCTCTGGTACGGTTCAAACCGCGCGAAACGTCGCCACCGATCGTGTCCGGGGGAACGTGCTCTTCTTCGTCCACTCTCCTCTTCGCCCACGCTCTTCTTCGGCGCACGCCGGCCGTCTAACTGCTCCAGCGCCCCGTCGTGCCGCTCGGCGAAACTACAATGCCCCCGAATATTTTTTAGACCCGCGAAGCACTGAACCCGCGAAAGGTGAACCGCGAAGTAGCGAGGGTTCACTGTATGTATAAGACCAAGACCTACAAAAAAGTCTCTTGGAGCAATGAGCTAGGTTTTACAGGAAGTCGGCCATTTTTAATTTACTTAAAAGGGGGCGGGTCACCACAATGGACTTTGTGTAGAAATTATTATTGGGGCCCGAGCAGCGACGGCGGCGAGGTCCCTATTGTTTTTGAAGAAATTATTATTAGGGCCCGAGCAGCGACCGCTACGAGGTCCCCATTGTTTTTGTGGAAATTATTATTATTTTTATTATTATTATTAGGGCCCGAGCAGTGACCGCTGCGAGGTCCCTATTGTTTTTCTAGAAATTGTTATTAGGGCCCGAGCTGCGACGGCTGCGAGGTCCCTATTGTTTTTGTAGAAAATATTATTACTTTTATTATTAATAATATTATTATTATTATTATTAGGGCCTGAGCAGCGACCGCTGCGAAGTCCCTATTGTTTTTGTAGAAATTATTATTATTATTATTTTTCCGATTGTTCGATCATATTTTTGACCCCCGAAACATGCACAAAAACTCACCAAACTTGGCAGTCTCATCGGGCATGGCGAAAAATTTGATATTTTAACGTCTAATATGAACAGGAAGTGAGTTATGAATTTTTGAAAGTCCGACTTTTGCCCTTTTTTGCATGTTTACAGGGGTCATTCTTTTGCACCCTGATCCTAAAGGCTTCATCTGATTGCCTTAAAATTCTGTCTGTAGCATCTGAAGACCTGGGACAAACACTGGGGCTAAAATTTTTTGTTTCCGAAATACTATATGACAGGGGCGGGGCTTCAAAGTTTTCACTTAAGATTTCCTTCGCCGCAATGGACAAAATGCTTAATAACTCTCCTGCACATGCTGCTAAAAATCCAAAACTTCACATGTACATAAAGAGTCTGTACCTGAAGACATCTATATGTTTATATTCAGTTATACACCTTGCGCCAATCAATATCATTTTTTACATTTTGACGTACTGCACGGTGCCCTTTTAACGAATCTGATTGAAAATTGGCTAGAAAAGACTCAAGACATTGATCTTACTCTATCCCTATTTTTGTGACTTTCCTTCGAAGGGCGTGGCTATTACAGTGCCGCAGAGTCTGATTATTCTCCGTGGCAACAAAAGTTCCTGCAAAATGATTCAGATGATCCATCTTCTCGAAATTTTTCACATTTGAGGATATTCAGGCCCTGAAGACGGCTGCCAACTTATTTTTTATCGCAGTGGTAGCGCCACCAACTGGTTAAAACAAATACAAATTATTTTCGTTGATGTTTTTCTCCGGGCAGGTTAACAAAATCTACCTTATATTTGCTCGGATGAGTGTTTAGGCCTTGAGCATGTCACAATACAAAAGTCTTTCGCCTTCTTCAGAGTGTCACATGATGGTGTCTTGTGACCCGTCTTTATCAGCTGATGTTCCATGAGGGCGTGACTTACCTGTCACAAGAATGAAGGCAAGTCACGCCCCCCGCTGTCCGTTCACTCTGCCAAGATGCTGGTCCAGGTGGTAGAGAGGATGAAGGCTCCCTTGTCTCTGTTCATGGTTTTTATGCCTCGCTTGCAGATCTCAATGGCCTCTCTGATCCAGCGCTGTTGTTTGTTCTCTTCTGTGCGGATGACCCTGCCCTTCTCCCGGTATGATGTGGTTTTCCCTTTTGCAGTGGTCAGTGATTGCTGATTTGTAATGTTCATGTTGTGCTTGTTCTTTTACTGCTCTGATTTTTTAATTTTTTTGACAGGTAAGTCACACCCTCATGGAACATCAGCTCAAGACACCATCATGCGACACTCTGAAGAAGGCGAAAGACTCGCCGAAACATGTCAGGTAAAAAATTATCCTAAAACATAATTGTCTGCTTTTAATGAATCAGTCAAATATCAATAATAAGAAGACAAAATGAACCTAATACAAATAAATGAATGCTTAATAACTCCCCTGCACATGCTCCTAAAAATCCAAACCTTCACCTGTAAATAAAACGTCCTGACCTGAAGACATCTTAATGTTATTATTTTGTTATACACACAGTGCCGCCAAGTGGAATCAAAAATGTTTTTTTATTTTAATTTTCACGTACTGCACGGTGCCCTTTTGACGAATCCGACTGAAAATTAGTCAGAAAAGACTCTAGACAATTATCTTACTCTCTGCCGAATTTTGTGACGTTTTGGCAAAAGGCATGGCTATTACGGTGCTGAAAAGTCCGATTGTACTCTGTGGCAACAAAAGCTCCAGCACCATGACTCAGATGATCCTATCTTCTCGAAGTTGCACACATTTGAGGATACTTAAGCCCTGAAGACATCTACCAACTTATTTTTCATCGTAGTAGTAGCGCCACCAACTGCTTATAGCTAATACAAGTTATTTTCTTGGATGTTTTTCTCCGTGCAACTCAACAAGGTCGCCCTCATATATGCTCGGATGACTGTTTCGGGCCATGAGGATGTCATAATACGAAATTTGTCCTTTTTCATGAAAAGTTGTGGGAGTGGCATTGCACTGTTCGGCAATAAAACAACGCTGATTATGAGGTTCTAAATATGAACAACAACTCGTGAAACTTTACACACACATCAGGCCGAGCAAATTTATCAATATTTTATACGTTAGTTGTGCAGCTTTTTTGAAATGGCTCACCATGGCCCTCGAGAAATGTTAAAAAAAGCAGCCCTGGTTGAGTGTTTCACCTCGCTTTTTGTAAATTTTATGGAGTACAGTGAACCCTCGGTTATCGCGGTTAATGGGGACCGAGACCACCCGCGAAAACTGAAAATCCGGGAAGTAGCGGCGCACCTTCAAAAATGCTTAAAAAAAATATACAATATATATAATAAAAATATATATATATATATATATACGGGGGGAGAGAGAGAGAGAGAGAGTGAAATTCATGTTATAACAAAAAAAACCAATTATTATTAAAACTTATTATTTTTTTATTCCCCAACCATTCTTTTTGTATTTATTTAATTACTCCGACTTTTACCTGCTGGTACGCCGTCCGGTGTGCCCTGTGAAATGAAAGGTGGCATTCTTTATTTATTTATTCATTTATTCATTCATAACTGACAGCCTCGCGCTCCGCTCGTGCCCGGCAGAAGAGGTGCTCCAATTCGGCTTAACTGTGACACACGCCCGCCCTCCTCCCCCGGAGCTTCCATTCGGTTAAACTTAGGGGCCGCTTGGCACCGCCCGTGCCCGGGGAAGGTGCTCCTCTTCGGCTTACTGTGACGCAAGCATGCCCTCCTCCTCCGGAGCTTCCATTCGGTTAAACTTAGGGGCCGCTTGGAACCGCCCGTGCCCGGGGAAGGTGCTCCTCTTCGGCTTACTGTGACGCGAGCATGTCCTCCTCCTCCGGAGCTTCCATTCGGTTAAACTCAGGGGCCGCTTGGAACCGCCCGTGCCCGGGGAAGGTGCTCCTCTACGGCTTAACTGCCACGCACGCCGGCCGGAGCTCTGGTACGGTCCGAACCGCGCGAAACGTCGCCACCGATCGTGTCCGGGGGAACGTGCTCTTCTTCGTCCACTCTCCTCTTCGCCCACGCTCTTCTTCGGCGCACGCCGGCCGTCTAACCGCTCCAGCGCCCCGTCGTGCCGCTCGGCGAAACTACAATGCCCCCGAATATTTTTTAGACCCGCGAAGCACTGAACCCGCGAAAGGTGAACCTCGAAGTAGCGAGGGTTCACTGTATGTATAAGACCAAGACCTACAAAAAAGTCTCTTGGAGCAATGAGCTAGGTTTTACAGGAAGTCGGCCATTTTGAATTTACTTAAAAGGGGGCGGGTCTCCACAATGGACTTTGTGTAGAAATTATTATTGGGGCCCGAGCAGCGACCGCGGCGAGGTCCCTATTGTTTTTGTCGAAAATATTATTACTTTTATTATTATTATTATTATTATTATTATTATTAGGGCCTGAGCAGCGACCGCTAAGAAGTCCCTATTGTTTTTGTAGAAATTATTATTATTATTATTTTTCCGATTGTTCGATCGCATTTTTAACCCCCGAAACATGCACAAAAACTCACCAAACTTGGCAGTCTCATCGGGCATGGCGAAAAATTTGATATTTTTTAACGTCTAATATGAACAGGAAGTGAGTTATGAATTTTTGAAAGTCCGACTTTTGCCCTTTTTTGCATGTTTACAGGGGTCATTCTTTTGCACCCTGATCCTAAAGGCTTCATCTGATTGCCTTAAAGTTCTGTCTGGAGCATCTTAAGACCTGGGACAAACACTGGGGCTAAAATTTTTTGTTTCCGAAATACTATATGACGGGGGCGGGGCTTCAAAGTTTTCACTTAAGATTTCCTTCGCCGCAATGGACAAAATGCTTAATAACTCTCCTGCACGTGCTGCTAAAAATCCAAAACTTCACATGTACATAAAGAGTCGGTACCTGAAGACATCTATATGTTTATATTCAGTTATACACCTTGCGCCAATCAATATAAATCTTTACATTTTGACGTACTGCACGGTGCCCTTTTAACGAATCCGACTGAAAATTGGCTAGAAAAGACTCAAGACATTGATCTTACTCTATCCCTATTTTTATGACTTTCCTTCAAAGGGCGTGGCTATTACGGTGCCGCAGAGTCTGATTATTCTCCGTGGCAACAAAAGTTCCTGCAAAATGATTCAGATGATCCATCTTCTGGAAATCTTTCACATTTGAGGATATTCAGGCCCTGAAGACGGCTGCCAACTTATTTTTGATCGCAGTGGTAGCGCCACCAACTGGTTAAAACAAATACAAATTATTTTCGTTGATGTTTTTCTCCGGGCAGGTTAACAAAATCTACCTTATATTTGCTCGGATGAGTGTTTAGGCCTTGAGCATGTCACAATACGAAAGTCTTTCGCCTTCTTCAGAGTGTCACATGATGGTGTCTTGTGACCCGTCTTTATCAGCTGATGTTCCATGAGGGCGTGACTTACCTGTCACAAGAATGAAGGCAAGTCACGCCCCCCGCTGTCCGTTCACTCCGCCAAGATGCTGGTCCAGGTGGTAGAGAGGATGAAGGCTCCCTTGTCTCTGTTCATGGTTTTTATGCCTCGCTTGCAGATCTCAATGGCCTCTCTGATCCAGCGCTGTTGTTTGTTCTCTTCTGTGCGGATGACCCTGCCCTTCTCCCGGTCCATGATGTGGTTTTCCCTTTTGCAGTGGTCAGTGATTGCTGATTTGTAATGTTCATGTTGTGCTTGTTCTTTTACTGCTCTGATTTTTTCATTTTTTTGACAGGTAAGTCACACCCTCATGGAACATCAGCTCAAGACACCATCATGCGACACTCTGAAGAAGGCGAAAGACTCGCCGAAACATGTCAGGTAAAAAATTAACCTAAAACATAATTGTCTGCTTTTAATGAATCAGTCAAATATCAATAATAAGAAGACAAAATGAACCTAATACAAATAAAGGAATGCTTAATAACTCCCCTGCACATGCTCCTAAAAATCCAAACCTTCACCTGTAAATAAAACGTCCCGACCTGAAGACATCTTAATGTTATTATTTTGTTATACACACAGTGCCGCCAAGTGGAATCAAAAATTTGTTTTTATTTTAATTTTCACGTACTGCACGGTGCCCTTTTGACGAATCCGACTGAAAATTAGTCAGAAAAGACTCAAGACAATGATCTTACTCTCTGCCGAATTTTGTGACGTTTTGGCAAAAGGCGTGGCTATTAAGGTGCTGAAAAGTCCGATTGTACTCTGTGGCAACAAAAGCTCCGGCAACATGACTCAGATGATCCTATCTTCTCGAAGTTGTACACATTTGAGGATACTTCAGCCCTGAAGACATCTACCAACTTATTTTACATCGTAGTAGTAGCGCCACCAACTGGTAAAAGCTAATACAAGTTATTTTCTTGGATGTTTTTCTCCGTGCAACTCAACAAGGTCGCCCTCATATATGCTCGGATGACTGTTTCGGCCATGAGGATGTCACAATACGAAATTCGTGATTTTTCGTGAAAAGTTGTGGAGTGGCATTGCACTGTTCGGCAATAAAACAAAGCTGATTATGAGGTTCTAAATATGAACGACAACTCGTAAAACTTTACACACACATCAGGCCGAGCAAATTTATCAATATTTTATACGTTAGTTGTGCAGCTTTTTTTAAATGGCTCGCCATGGCCCTCGAGAAATGTTAAAAAAAAGCAGCTCTGGTTGAGTGTTTCACCTCGCTTTTTGTAAATTTTATGGAGTACAGTGAACCCTCGGTTATCGCGGTTAATGGGGACCGAGACCACCCGCGAAAACTGAAAATCCGCGAAGTAGCGGCGCACCTTCAAAAATGCAAAAAAAAAATATACAATATATATAATAAATATATAAATATATATATATATATATATATATATATATATATATATATATATATATACGGGGGGAGAGAGAGAGAGAGAGTGAAATTCATGTTATAACAAAAAAACCAAATTATTATTAAAACGTATTATTTTTTTATTCCCCAGCCATTCTTTTTGTATTTATTTAATTACTCCGACTTTTACCTGCTGGTACGCCGTCCGGTGTGCCCTGTGAAATGAAAGGTGGCATTCTTTATTTATTTATTCATTTATTCATTCATAACTGACAGCCTCGCGCTCCGCTCGTGCCCGGGCAGAAGAGGTGCTCCATTTTGGCTTAACTGTGACACACGCCCGCCCTCCTCCCCCGGAGCTTCCATTCGGTTAAACTTAGGGGCCGCTTGGCACCGCCCGTGCCCGGGGAAGGTGCTCCTCTTCGGCTTACTGTGACGCGAGCATGCCCTCCTCCTGCGGAGCTTCCATTCGGTTAAACTTAGGGGCCGCTTGGAACCGCCCGTGCCCGGGGAAGGTGCTCCTCTTCGGCTTACTGTGACGCGAGCATGCCCTCCTCCTCCGGAGCTTCCATTCGGTTAAACTTAGGGGCCGCTTGGCACCGCCCGTGCCCGGGGAAGGTGCTCCTCTACGGCTTAACTGCCACGCACGCCGGCCGGAGCTCTGGTACGGTCCGAACCGCGCGAAACGTCGCCACCGATCGTGTCCGGGGGAACGTGCTCTTCTTCGTCCACTCTCCTCTTCGCCCACGCTCTTCTTCGGCGCACGCCGGCCGTCTAACCGCTCCAGCGCCCCGTCGTGCCGCTCGGCGAAACTACAATGCCCCCGAATATTTTTTATACCCGCGAAGCACTGAACCCGCGAAAGGTGAACCGCGAAGTAGCGAGGGTTCACTGTATGTATAAGACCAAGACCTACAAAAAAGTCTCTTGGAGCAATGAGCTAGGTTTTACAGGAAGTCGGCCATTTTGAATTTACTTAAAAGGGGGCGGGTCACCACAATGGACTTTGTGTAGAAATTATTATTGGGGCCCGAGCAGCGACCGCGGCGAGGTCCCTATTGTTTTTGTAGAAAATATTATTACTTTTATTATTATTATTATTATTATTATTAGGGCCTGAGCAGCGACCGCTGCGAAGTCCCTATTGTTTTTGTAGAAATTATTATTATTATTATTTTTCCGATTGTTCGATCGCATTTTTGACCCCCGAAACATGCACAAAAACTCACCAAACTTGGCAGTCTCATCGGGCATGGCGAAAAATTTGATATTTTAACGTCTAATATGAACAGGAAGTGAGTTATGAATTTTTGAAAGTCCGACTTTTGCCCTTTTTTGCATGTTTACAGGGGTCATTCTTTTGCACCCTGATCCTAAAGGCTTCATCTGATTGCCTTAAAATTCTGTCTGTAGCATCTGAAGACCTGGGACAAACACTGGGGCTAAAATGTTTTGTTTCCGAAATACTATATGACGGGGGCGGGGCTTCAAAGTTTTCACTTAAGATTTCCTTCGCCGCAATGGACAAAATGCTTAATAACTCTCCTGCACATGCTGCTAAAAATCCAAAACTTCACATGTACATAAAGAGTCTGTACCTGAAGACATCTATATGTTTATATTCAGTTATACACCTTGCGCCAATCAATATCATTTTTTACATTTTGACGTACTGCACGGTGCCCTTTTAACGAATCTGATTGAAAATTGGCTAGAAAAGACTCAAGACATTGATCTTACTCTATCCCTATTTTTGTGACTTTCCTTCGAAGGGCGTGGCTATTACGGTGCCGCAGAGTCTGATTATTCTCCGTGGCAACAAAAGTTCCTGCAAAATGATTCAGATGATCCATCTTCTCGAAATTTTTCACATTTGAGGATATTCAGGCCCTGAAGACGGCTGCCAACTTATTTTTGATCGCAGTGGTAGCGCCACCAACTGGTTAAAACAAATACAAATTATTTTCGTTGATGTTTTTCTCCGGGCAGGTTAACAAAATCTACCTTATATTTGCTCGGATGAGTGTTTAGGCCTTGAGCATGTCACAATACGAAAGTCTTTCGCCTTCTTCAGAGTGTCACATGATGGTGCCTTGTGACCCGTCTTTATCAGATGATGTTCCATGAGGGCGTGACTTACCTGTCACAAGAATGAAGGCAAGTCACGCCCCCCGCTGTCCGTTCACTCCGCCAAGATGCTGGTCCAGGTGGTAGAGAGGATGAAGGCTCCCTTGTCTCTGTTCATGGTTTTTATGCCTCGCTTGCAGATCTCAATGGCCTCTCTGATCCAGCGCTGTTGTTTGTTCTCTTCTGTGCGGATGACCCTGCCCTTCTCCCGGTCCATGATGTGGTTTTCCCTTTTGCAGTGGTCAGTGATTGCTGATTTGTAATGTTCATGTTGTGCTTGTTCTTTTACTGCTCTGATTTTTTTCATTTTTTTGACAGGTAAGTCACACCCTCATGGAACATCAGCTCAAGACACCATCATGCGACACTCTGAAGAAGGCGAAAGACTCGCCGAAACATGTCAGTGAAAAAATTAACCTAAAACATAATTGTCTGCTTTTAATGAATCAGTCAAATATCAATAATAAGAAGACAAAATGAACCTAATACAAATAAATGAATGCTTAATAACTCCCCTGCACATGCTCCTAAAAATCCAAACCTTCACCTGTAAATAAAACGTCCCGACCTGAAGACATCTTAATGTTATTATTTTGTTATACACACAGTGCCGCCAAGTGGAATCAAAAATTTGTTTTTATTTTAATTTTCACGTACTGCACGGTGCCCTTTTGACGAATCCGACTGAAAATTAGTCAGAAAAGACTCAAGACAATGATCTTACTCTCTGCCGAATTTTGTGACGTTTTGGCAAAAGGCGTGGCTATTACGGTGCTGAAAAGTCCGATTGTACTCTGTGGCAACAAAAGCTCCGGCAATATGACTCAGATGATCCTATCTTCTCGAAGTTGTACACATTTGAGGATACTTCAGCCCTGAAGACATCTACCGACTTATTTTTCATCGTAGTAGTAGCGCCACCAACTGGTAAAAGCTAATACAAGTTATTTTCTTGGATGTTTTTCTCCGTGCAACTCAACAAGGTTGCCCTCATATATGCTCGGATGACTGTTTCGGCCATGAGGATGTCACAATACGAAATTTGTCCTTTTTCGTGAAAAGTTTTGGGAGTGGCATTGCACTGTTCGGCAATAAAACAACGCTGATTATGAGGTTCTAAATATGAACGACAACTCGTGAAACTTAACACACACATCAGGCCGAGCAAATTTATCAATATTTTATACGTTAGTTGTGCAGCTTTTTTGAAATGGCTCGCCATGGCCCTCGAGAAATGTTAAAAAAAGCAGCCCTGATTGAGTGTTTCACCTCGCTTTTTGTAAATTTTATGGAGTACAGTGAACCCTCGGTTATCGCGGTTAATGGGGACCGAGACCACCCGCGAAAACTGAAAATCCGCGAAGTAGCGGCGCACCTTCAAAAATGCTTAAAAAAAATATACAATGTATATAATAAATATATATATATATATATATATACGGGGAGAGAGAGAGTGAAATTCATTTTATAACAAAAAAAACAAATTATTATTAAAACGTATTATTTTTTTATTCCCCAGCCATTCTTTTTGTATTTATTTAATTACTCCGACTTTTACCTGCTGGTACGCCGTCCGGTGTGCCCTGTGAAATGAAAGGTGGCATTCTTTATTTATTTATTCATTTATTCATTCATAACTGACAGCCTCGCGCTCCGCTCGTGCCCGGGCAGAAGAGGTGCTCCAATTCGGCTTAACTGTGACACACGCCCGCCCTCCTCCCCCGGAGCTTCCATTCGGTTAAACTTAGGGGCCGCTTGGCACCGCCGTGCCCGGGGAAGGTGCTACTCTTCGGCTTACTGTGACGCGAGCATGCCCTCCTCCTCCGGAGCTTCCATTCGGTTAAACTTAGGGGCCGCTTGGAACCGCCCGTGCCCGGGGAAGGTGCTCCTCTTCGGCTTACTGTGACGCGAGCATGCCCTCCTCCTCCGGAGCTTCCATTCGGTTAAACTCAGGGGCCGCTTGGAACCGCCCGTGCCCGGGGAAGGTGCTCCTCTTCGGCTTACTGTGACGCGAACATGCCCTCCTCCTCCGGAGCTTCCATTCGGTTAAACTTAGGGGCCGCTTGGCACCGCCCGTGCCCGGGGAAGGTGCTCCTCTATGGCTTAACTGCCACGCACGCCGGCCGGAGCTCTGGTACGGTCCGAACCGCGCGAAACGTCGCCACCGATCGTGTCCGGGGGAACGTGCTCTTCTTCGTCCACTCTCCTCTTCGCCCACGCTCTTCTTCGGCGCACGCCGGCCGTCTAACCGCTCCAGCGCCCCGTCGTGCCGCTCGGCGAAACTACAATGCCCCCGAATATTTTTTAGACCCGCGAAGCACTGAACCCGCGAAAGGTGAACCGCGAAGTAGCGAGGGTTCACTGTATGTATAAGACCAAGACCTACAAAAAAGTCTCTTGGAGCAATGAGCTAGGTTTTACAGGAAGTCGGCCATTTTGAATTTACTTAAAAGGGGGCGGGTCACCACAATGGACTTTGTGTAGAAATTATTATTGGGGCCCGAGCAGTGACCGCGGCGAGGTCCCTATTGTTTTTGTAGAAAATATTATTACTTTTATTATTATTATTATTATTATTATTATTAGGGCCTGAGCAGCGACCGCTGCGAAGTCCCTATTGTTTTTGTAGGAATTATTATTATTATTATTTTTCCGATTGTTCGATCGCATTTTTGACCCCCGAAACATGCACAAAAACTCACCAAACTTGGCAGTCTCATCGGGCATGGCGAAAAATTTGATATTTTTTAACGTCTAATATGAACAGGAAGTGAGTTATGAATTTTTGAAAGTCCGACTTTTGCCCTTTTTTGCATGTTTACAGGGGTCATTCTTTTGCACCCTGATCCTAAAGGCTTCATCTGATTGCCTTAAAGTTCTGTCTGGAGCATCTTAAGACCTGGGACAAACACTGGGGCTAAAAATTTTTGTTTCCGAAATACTATATGACGGGGGCGGGGCTTCAAAGTTTTCACTTAAGATTTCCTTCGCCGCAATGGACAAAATGCTTAATAACTCTCCTGCACGTGCTGCTAAAAATCCAAAACTTCACATGTACATAAAGAGTCGGTACCTGAAGACATCTATATGTTTATATTCAGTTATACACCTTGCGCCAATCAATATAAATCTTTACATTTTGACGTACTGCACGGTGCCCTTTTAACGAATCCGATTGAAAATTGGCTAGAAAAGACTCAAGACATTGATCTTACTCTATCCCTATTTTTATGACTTTCCTTCAAAGGGCGTGGCTATTACGGTGCCGCAGAGTCTGATTATTCTCCGTGGCAACAAAAGTTCCTGCAAAATGATTCAGATGATCCATCTTCTGGAAATCTTTCACATTTGAGGATATTCAGGCCCTGAAGACGGCTGCCAACTTATTTTTGATCGCAGTGGTAGCGCCACCAACTGGTTAAAACAAATACAAATTATTTTCGTTGATGTTTTTCTCCGGGCAGGTTAACAAAATCTACCTTATATTTGCTCGGATGAGTGTTTAGACCTTGAGGATGTCACAATACGAAAGTCTTTCGCCTTCTTCAGAGTGTCACATGATGGTGTCTTGTGACCCGTCTTTATCAGCTGATGTTCCATGAGGGCGTGACTTACCTGTCACGAGAATGAAGGCAAGTCACGCCCCCCGCTGTCCGTTCACTCCGCCAAGATGCTGGTCCAGGTGGTAGAGAGGATGAAGGCTCCCTTGTCTCTGTTCATGGTTTTTATGCCTCGCTTGCAGATCTCAATGGCCTCTCTGATCCAGCGCTGTTGTTTGTTCTCTTCTGTGCGGATGACCCTGCCCTTCTCCCGGTCCATGATGTGGTTTTCCCTTTTGCAGTGGTCAGTGATTGCTGATTTGTAATGTTCATGTTGTGCTTGTTCTTTTACTGCTCTGATTTTTTCATTTTTTTGACAGGTAAGTCACACCCTCATGGAACATCAGCTGATAAAGACGGGTCTCAAGACACCATCATGCGACACTCTGAAGAAGGCAAAAGACTCGCCGAAACATGTCAGGTAAAAAATTAACCTCAAACATAATTGTCTGCTTTTAATGAATCAGTCAAATATCAATAATAAGAAGACAAAATGAACCTAATACAAATAAATGAATGCTTAATAACTCCCCTGCACATGCTCCTAAAAATCCAAACCTTCACCTGTAAATAAAACGTCCCGACCTGAAGACATCTTAATGTTATTATTTTGTTATACACACAGCGCCGCCAAGTGGAATCAAAAATTTGTTTTTATTTTAATTTTCACGTACTGCACGGTGCCCTTTTGACGAATCCGACTGAAAATTTGTCAGAAAAGACTCAAGACAATGATCTTACTCTCTGCCGAATTTTGTGACGTTTTGGCAAAAGGCGTGGCTATTACGGTGCTGAAAAGTCCGATTGTACTCTGTGGCAACAAAAGCTCCGGCAACATGACTCAGATGATCCTATCTTCTCGAAGTTGTACACATTTGAGGATAATTCAGCCCTGAAGACATCTACCGACTTATTTTTCATCGTAGTAGTAGCGCCACCAACTGGTAAAAGCTAATACAAGTTATTTTCTTGGATGTTTTTCTCCGTGCAACTCAACAAGGTCGCCCTCATATATGCTCGGATGACTGTTTCGGCCATGAGGATGTCACAATACGAAATTTGTCCTTTTTCGTGAAAAGTTGTGGGAGTGGCATTGCACTGTTCGGCAATAAAACAACGCTGATTATGAGGTTCTAAATATGAACGACAACTCGTGAAACTTTACACACACATCAGGCCGAGCAAATTTATCAATATTTTATACGTTAGTTGTGCAGCTTTTTTTAAATGGCTCGCCATGGCCCTCGAGAAATGTTAAAAAAAGCAGCCCTGATTGAGTGTTTCACCTCGCTTTTTGTAAATTTTATGGAGTACAGTGAACCCTCGGTTATCGCGGTTAATGGGGACCGAGACCACCCGCGAAAACTGAAAATCCGCGAAGTAGCGGCGCACCTTCAAAAATGCTTAAAAAAAATATACAATATATATAATAATATATATATATATATATATATATATATATATATATATATATATATACGGGGAGAGAGAGAGTGAAATTCATTTTATAACAAAAAAACCAAATTATTATTAAAACGTATTATTTTTTTATTCCCCAGCCATTCTTTTTGTATTTATTTAATTACTCCGACTTTTACCTGCTGGTACGCCGTCCGGTGTGCCCTGTGAAATGAAAGGTGGCATTCTTTATTTATTTATTCATTTATTCATTCATAACTGACAGCCTCGCGCTCCGCTCGTGCCCGGGCAGAAGAGGTGCTCCAATTTGGCTTAACTGTGACACACGCCCGTCCTCCTCCCCCGGAGCTTCCATTCGGTTAAACTTAGGGGCCGCTTGGCACCGCCCGTGCCCGGGGAAGGTGCTCCTCTTCGGCTTACTGTGACGCGAGCATGCCCTCCTCCTCCGGAGCTTCCATTCGGTTAAACTTAGGGGCCGCTTGGAACCGCCCGTGCCCGGGGAAGGTGCTCCTCTTCGGCTTACTGTGACGCGAGCATGCCCTCCTCCTCCGGAGCTTCCATTCGGTTAAACTTAGGGGCCGCTTTGCACCGCCCGTGCCCGGGGAAGGTGCTCCTCTACGGCTTAACTGCCACGCACGCTGGCCGGAGCTCTGGTACGGTCCGAACCGCGCGAAACGTCGCCACCGATCGTGTCCGGGGGAACGTGCTCTTCTTCGTCCACTCTCCTCTTCGCCCACGCTCTTCTTCGGCGCACGCCGGCCGTCTAACCGCTCAAGCGCCCCGTCGTGCCGCTCGGCGAAACTACAATGCCCCCGAATATTTTTTAGACCCGTGAAGCACTGAACCCGCGAAAGGTGAACCGCGAAGTAGCGAGGGTTCACTGTATGTATAAGACCAAGACCTACAAAAAAGTCTCTTGGAGCAATGAGCTAGGTTTTACAGGAAGTCGGCCATTTTGAATTTACTTAAAAGGGGGCGGGTCACCACAATGGACTTTGTGTAGAAATTATTATTGGGGCCCGAGCAGCGACCGCGGCGAGGTCCCAATTGTTTTTGTAGAAAATATTATTACTTTTATTATTATTATTATTATTATTATTAGGGCCTGAGCAGCGACCGCTGCGAAGTCCCTATTGTTTTTGTAGAAATTATTATTATTATTATTTTTCCGATTGTTCGATCGCATTTTTGACCCCCGAAACATGCACAAAAACTCACCAAACTTGGCAGTCTCATCGGGCATGGCGAAAAATTTGATATTTTAACGTCTAATATGAACAGGAAGTGAGTTATGAATTTTTGAAAGTCCGACTTTTGCCCTTTTTTGCATGTTTACAGGGGTCATTCTTTTGCACCCTGTTCCTAAAGGCTTCATCTGATTGCCTTAAAATTCTGTCTGTAGCATCTGAAGACCTGGCACAAACACTGGGGCTAAAATTTTTTGTTTCCGAAATACTATATGACGGGGGCGGGGCTTCAAAGTTTTCACTTAAGATTTCCTTCGCCGCAATGGACAAAATGCTTAATAACTCTCCTGCACATGCTGCTAAAAATCCAAAACTTCACATGTACATAAAGAGTCTGTACCTGAAGACATCTATATGTTTATATTCAGTTATACACCTTGCGCCAATCAATATCATTTTTTACATTTTGACGTACTGCATGGTGCCCTTTTAACGGATCTGATTGAAAATTGGCTAGAAAAGACTCAAGACATTGATCTTACTCTATCCCTATTTTTGTGACTTTCCTTCGAAGGGCGTGGCTATTACGGTGCCGCAGAGTCTGATTATTCTCCGTGGCAACAAAAGTTCCTGCAAAATGATTCAGATGATCCATCTTCTCGAAGTTTTTCACATTTGAGGATATTCAGGCCCTGAAGACGGCTGCCAACTTATTTTTGATCGCAGTGGTAGCGCCACCAACTGGTTAAAACAAATACAAATTATTTTCGTTGATGTTTTTCTCCGGGCATGTTAACAAAATCTACCTTATATTTGCTCGGATGAGTGTTTAGGCCTTGAGCATGTCACAATATGAAAGTCTTTCGCCTTCTTCAGAGTGTCACATGATGGTGTCTTGTGACCCGTCTTTATCAGCTGATGTTCCATGAGGGCGTGACTTACCTGTCACAAGAATGAAGGCAAGTCACGCCCCCCGCTGTCCGTTCACTCCGCCAAGATGCTGGTCCAGGTGGTAGAGAGGATGAAGGCTCCCTTGTCTCTGTTCATGGTTTTTATGCCTCGCTTGCAGATCTCAATGGCCTCTCTGATCCAGCGCTGTTGTTTGTTCTCTTCTGTGCGGATGACCCTGCCCTTCTCCCGGTCCATGATGTGGTTTTCCCTTTTGCAGTGGTCAGTGATTGCTGATTTGTAATGTTCATGTTGTGCTTGTTCTTTTACTGCTCTGATTTTTTTCATTTTTTTGACAGGTAAGTCACACCCTCATGGAACATCAGCTCAAGACACCATCATGCGACACTCTGAAGAAGGCGAAAGACTCGCCGAAACATGTCAGGTAAAAAATTAACCTAAAACATAATTGTCTGCTTTTAATGAATCAGTCAAATATCAATAATAAGAAGACAAAATGAACCTAATACAAATAAATGAATGCTTAATAACTCCCCTGCACATGCTCCTAAAAATCCAAACCTTCACCTGTAAATAAAACGTCCCGACCTGAAGACATCGTAATGTTATTATTTTGTTATACACACAGTGCCGCCAAGTGGAATCAAAAATTTGTTTTTATTTTAATTTTCACGTACTGCACGGTGCCCTTTTGACGAATCCGACTGAAAATTAGTCAGAAAAGACTCAAGACAATGATCTTACTCTCTGCCGAATTTTGTGACGTTTTGGCAAAAGGCGTGGCTATTAAGGTGCTGAAAAGTCCGATTGTACTCTGTGGCAACAAAAGCTCCGGCAACATGACTCAGATGATCCTATCTTCTCGAATTGTACACATTTGAGGATACTTCAGCCCTGAAGACATCTACCAACTTATTTTACATCGTAGTAGTAGCGCCACCAACTGGTAAAAGCTAATACAAGTTATTTTCTTGGATGTTTTTCTCCGTGCAACTCAACAAGGTCGCCCTCATATATGCTCGGATGACTGTTTCGGCCATGAGGATGTCACAATACGAAATTCGTCCTTTTTCGTGAAAAGTTGTGGGAGTGGCATTGCACTGTTCGGCAATAAAACAAAGCTGATTATTAGGTTCTAAATATGAACGACAACTCGTAAAACTTTACACACACATCAGGCCGAGCAAATTTATCAATATTTTATACGTTAGTTGTGCAGCTTTTTTGAAATGGCTCGCCATGGCCCTCGAGAAATGTTAAAAAAAGCAGCTCTGGTTGAGTGTTTCACCTCGCTTTTTGTAAATTTTATGGAGTACAGTGAACCCTCGGTTATCGCGGTTAATGGGGACCGAGACCACCCGCAAAAACTGAAAATCCGCGAAGTAGCGGCGCACCTTCAAAAATGCTTAAAAAAAATATACAATATATATAATAAATATATATATATATATATATACGGGGAGAGAGAGAGTGAAATTCATGTTATAACAAAAAAACCAAATTATTATTAAAACGTATTATTTTTTTATTCCCCAGCCATTCTTTTTGTATTTATTTAATTACTCCGACTTTTACCTGCTGGTACGCCGTCCGGTGTGCCCTGTGAAATGAAAGGTGGCATTCTTTATTTATTTATTCATTTATTCATTCATAACTGACAGCCTCGCGCTCCGCTCGTGCCCGGGCAGAAGAGGTGCTCCAATTTGGCTTAACTGTGACACACGCCCGCCCTCCTCCCCCGGAGCTTCCATTCGGTTAAACTTAGGGGCCGCTTGGCACCGCCCGTGCCCGGGGAAGGTGCTCCTCTTCGGCTTACTGTGACGTGAGCATGCCCTCCTCCTCCGGAGCTTCCATTCGGTTAAACTTAGGGGCCGCTTGGAACCGCCCGTGCCCGGGGAAGGTGCTCCTCTACGGCTTAACTGCCACGCACGCCGGCCGGAGCTCTGGTACGGTCCGAACCGCGCGAAACGTCGCCACCGATCGTGTCCGGGGGAACGTGCTCTTCTTCGTCCACTCTCCTCTTCGCCCACGCTCTTCTTCGGCGCACGCCGGCCGTCTAATCTCTCCAGCGACCCGTCGTGCCGCTCGGCGAAACTACAATGCCCCAGAATATTTTTTAGACCCGCGAAGCACTGAACCCGCGAAAGGTGAACCGCGAAGTAGCGAGGGTTCACTGTATGTATAAGACCAAGACCTACAAAAAAGTCTCTTGGAGCAATGAGCTAGGTTTTACAGGAAGTCGGCCATTTTGAATTTACTTAAAAGGGGGCGGGTCACCACAATGGACTTTGTGTAGAAATTATTATTGGGGCCCGAGCAGCGACCGCGGCGAGGTCCCTATTGTTTTTGTAGAAAACATTATTACTTTTATTATTATTATTATTATTATTATTAGGGCCTGAGCAGCGACCGCTGCGAAGTCCCTATTGTTTTTGTAGAAATTATTATTATTATTATTTTTCCGATTGTTCGATCGCATTTTTGACCCCCGAAACATGCACAAAAACTCACCAAACTTGGCAGTCTCATCGGGCATGGCGAAAAATTTGATATTTTAACGTCTAATATGAACAGGAAGTGAGTTATGAATTTTTGAAAGTCCGACTTTTGCCCTTTTTTGCATGTTTACAGGGGTCATTCTTTTGCACCCTGATCCTAAAGGCTTCATCTGATTGCCTTAAAATTCTGTCTGTAGCATCTGAAGACCTGGGACAAACACTGGGGCTAAAATTTTTTGTTTCCGAAATACTATATGACGGGGGCGGGGCTTCAAAGTTTTCACTTAAGATTTCCTTCGCCGCAATGGACAAAATGCTTAATAACTCTCCTGCACATGCTGCTAAATATCCAAAACTTCACATGTACATAAAGAGTCTGTACCTGAAGACATCTATAAGTTTATATTCAGTTATACACCTTGCGCCAATCAATATCATTTTTTACATTTTGACGTACTGCACGGTGCCCTTTTAACGAATCCGATTGAAAATTGGCTAGAAAAGACTCAAGACATTGATCTTACTCTATCCCTATTTTTATGACTTTCCTTCAAAGGGCGTGGCTATTACGGTGCCGCAGAGTCTGATTATTCTCCGTGGCAAAAAAAGTTCCTGCAAAATGATTCAGATGATCCATCTTCTGGAAATCTTTCACATTTGAGGATATTCAGGCCCTGAAGACGGCTGCCAACTTATTTTTGATCGCAGTGGTAGCGCCACCAACTGGTTAAAACAAATACAAATTATTTTCGTTGATGTTTTTCTCCGGGCAGGTGAACAAAATCTACCTTATATTTGCTCGGATTAGTGTTTAGGCCTTGAGCATGTCACAATACGAAAGTCTTTCGCCTTCTTCAGAGTGTCACATGATGGTGTCTTGTGACCCGTCTTTATCAGCTGATGTTCCATGAGGGCGTGACTTACCTGTCACAAGAATGAAGGCAAGTCACGCCCCCCGCTGTCCGTTCACTCCGCCAAAATGCTGCTCCAGGTGGTAGAGAGGATGAAGGCTCCCTTGTCTCTGTTCATGGTTTTTATGCCTCGCTTGCAGATCTCAATGGCCTCTCTGATCCAGCGCTGTTGTTTGTTCTCTTCGGTGCGGATGACCCTGCCCTTCTCCCGGTCCATGATGTGGTTTTCCCTTTTGCAGTGGTCAGTGATTGCTGATTTGTAATGTTCATGTTGTGCTTGTTCTTTTACTGCTCTGATTTTTCATTTTTTTGACAGGTAAGTCACACCCTCATGGAACATCAGCTGATAAAGACGGGTCTCAAGACACCATCATGCGACACTCTGAAGAAGGCGAAAGACTCGCCGAAACATGTCAGGTAAAAAATTAACCTAAAACATAATTGTCTGCTTTTAATGAATCAGTCAAATATCAATAATAAGAAGACAAAATGAACCTAATACAAATAAATGAATGCTTAATAACTCCCCTGCACATGCTCCTAAAAATCCAAACCTTCACCTGTAAATAAAACGTCCCGACCTGAAGACATCTTAATGTTATTATTTTGTTATACACACAGTGCCGCCAAGTGGAATCAAAAATTTGTTTTTATTTTAATTTTCACGTACTGCACGGTGCCCTTTTGACGAATCCGACTGAAAATTAGTCAGAAAAGACTCAAGACAATGATCTTACTCTCTGCCGAATTTTGTGACGTTTTGGCAAAAGGCGTGGCTATTAAGGTGCTGAAAAGTCCGATTGTACTCTGTGGCAACAAAAGCTCCGGCAACATGACTTAGATGATCCTATCTTCTCGAAGTTGTACACATTTGAGGATACTTCAGCCCTGAAGACATCTACCAACTTATTTTACATCGTAGTAGTAGCGCCACCAACTGGTAAAAGCTAATACAAGTTATTTTCTTGGATGTTTTTCTCCGTGCAACTCAACAAGGTCGCCCTCATATATGCTCGGATGACTGTTTCGGCCATGAGGATGTCACAATACGAAATTCGTGATTTTTCGTGAAAAGTTGTGGGAGTGGCATTGCACTGTTCGGCAATAAAACAAAGCTGATTATGAGGTTCTAAATATGAACGACAACTCGTAAAACTTTACACACACATCAGGCCGAGCAAATTTATCAATATTTTATACGTTAGTTGTGCAGCTTTTTTTAAATGGCTCGCCATGGCCCTCGAGAAATGTTAAAAAAAAAGCAGCTCTGGTTCAGTGTTTCACCTCGCTTTTTGTAAATTTTATGGAGTACAGTGAACCCTCGGTTATCGCGGTTAATGGGGACCGAGACCACCCGCGAAAACTGAAAATCCGCGAAGTAGCGGCGCACCTTCAAAAATGCTTAAAAAAAAATACAATATATATAATAAATATATAAATATATATATATATATATATATATATATATATATATATATATATATACGGGGGGAGAGAGAGAGAGAGAGTGAAATTCATGTTATAACAAAAAAACCAAATTATTATTAAAACGTATTATTTTTTTATTCCCCAGCCATTCTTTTTGTATTTATTTAATTACTCCGACTTTTACCTGCTGGTACGCCGTCCGGTGTGCCCTGTGAAATGAAAGGTGGCATTCTTTATTTATTTATTCATTTATTCATTCATAACTGACAGCCTCGCGCTCCGCTCGTGCCCGGGCAGAAGAGGTGCTCCAATTCGGCTTAACTGTGACACACGCCCGCCCTCCTCCCCCGGAGCTTCCATTCGGTTAAACTTAGGGGCCGCTTGGCACCGCCGTGCCCGGGGAAGGTGCTCCTCTTCGGCTTACTGTGACGCGAGCATGCCCTCCTCCTCCGGAGCTTCCATTCGGTTAAACTTAGGGGCCGCTTGGAACCGCCCGGGCCCGGGGAAGGGGCTTCTCTTCGGCTTACTGTGACGCGAGCATGCCCTCCTCCTCCGGAGCTTCCATTCGGTTAAACTTAGGGGCCGCTTGGAACCGCCCGTGCCCGGGGAAGGTGCTCCTCTTCGGCTTACTGTGACGCGAACATGCCCTCCTCCTCCGGAGCTTCCATTCGGTTAAACTTAGGGGCCGCTTGGCACCGCCCGTGCCCGGGGAAGGTGCTCCTCTACGGCTTAACTGCCACGCACGCCGGCCGGAGCTCTGGTACGGTCCGAACCGCGCGAAACGTCGCCACCGATCGTGTCCGGGGGAACGTGCTCTTCTTCGTCCACTCTCCTCTTCGCCCACGCTCTTCTTCGGCGCACGCCGGCCGTCTAACCGCTCCAGCGCCCCGTCGTGCCGCTTGGCGAAACTACAATGCCCCCGAATATTTTTTAGACCCGCGAAGCACTGAACCCGCGAAAGGTGAACCGCGAAGTAGCGAGGGTTCACTGTATGTATAAGACCAAGACCTACAAAAAAGTCTCTTGGAGCAATGAGCTAGGTTTTACAGGAAGTCGGCCATTTTGAATTTACTTAAAAGGGGGCGGGTCACCACAATGGACTTTGTGTAGAAATTATTATTGGGGCCCGAGCAGCGACCACGGCGAGGTCCCTATTGTTTTTGTCGAAAATATTATTACTTTTATTATTATTATTATTATTATTATTATTATTATTAGGGCCTGAGCAGCGACCGCTGCGAATTCCCTATTGTTTTTGTAGAAATTAGTATTATTATTATTTTTCCGATTGTTCGATCGCATTTTTGACCCCCGAAACATGCACAAAAACTCACCAAACTTGGCAGTCTCATCGGGCATGGCGAAAAATTTTATATTTTTTAACGTCTAATATGAACAGGAAGTGAGTTATGAATTTTTGAAAGTCCGACTTTTGCCCTTTTTTGCATGTTTACAGGGGTCATTCTTTTGCACCCTGATCCTAAAGGCTTCATCTGATTGCCTTAAAGTTCTGTCTGGAGCATCTTAAGACCTGGGACAAACACTGGGGCTAAAATTTTTTGTTTCCGAAATACTATATGACGGGGGCGGGGCTTCAAAGTTTTCACTTAAGATTTCCTTCGCCGCAATGGACAAAATGCTTAATAACTCTCCTGCACATGCTGCTAAAAATCCAAAACTTCACATGTACATAAAGAGTCGGTACCTGAAGACATCTATATGTTTATATTCAGTTATACACCTTGCGCCAATCAATATCAATTTTTACATTTTGACGTACTGCTCGGTGCCCTTTTAACGAATCCGATTGAAAATTGGCTAGAAAAGACTCAAGACATTGATCTTACTCTATCCCTATTTTTACGACTTTCCTTCAAAGGGCGTGGCTATTACGGTGCCGCAGAGTCTGATTATTCTCCGTGGCAACAAAAGTTCCTGCAAAATGATTCAGATGATCCATCTTCTGGAAATCTTTCACATTTGAGGATATTCAGGCCCTGAAGACGGCTGCCAACTTATTTTTGATCGCAGTGGTAGTGCTACCAACTGGTTAAAACAAATACAAATTATTTTCGTTGATGTTTTTCTCCGGGCAGGTGAACAAAATCTACCTTATATTTGCTCGGATGAGTGTTTAGGCCTTGAGCATGTCACAATACGAAAGTCTTTCGCCTTCTTCAGAGTGTCACATGATGCTGTCTTGTGACCCGTCTTTATCAGCTGATGTTCCATGAGGGCGTGACTTACCTGTCACAAGAATGAAGGCAAGTCACGCCCCCCGCTGTCCGTTCACTCCGCCAAGATGCTGGTCCAGGTGGTAGAGAGGATGAAGGCTCCCTTGTCTCTGTTCATGGTTTTTATGCCTCGCTTGCAGATCTCAATGGCCTCTCTGATCCAGCGCTGTTGTTTGTTCTCTTCTGTGCGGATGACCCTGCCCTTCTCCCGGTCCATGATGTGGTTTTCCCTTTTGCAGTGGTCAGTGATTGCTGATTTGTAATGTTCATGTTGTGCTTGTTCTTTTACTGCTCTGATTTTTTCATTGTTTTGACAGGTAAGTCACACCCTCATGGAACATCAGCTCAAGACACCATCATGCGACACTCTGAAGAAGGCGAAAGACTCGCCGAAACATGTCAGGTAAAAAATTAACCTAAAACATAATTGTCTGCTTTTAATGAATCAGTCAAATATCAATAATAAGAAGACAAAATGAACCTAATACAAATAAATGAATGCTTAATAACTCCCCTGCACATGCTCCTAAAAATCCAAACCTTCACCTGTAAATAAAACGTCCCGACCTGAAGACATCTTAATGTTATTATTTTGTTATACACACAGTGCCGCCAAGTGGAATCAAAAATTTGTTTTTATTTTAATTTTCACGTACTGCACGGTGCCCTTTTGACGAATCCGACTGAAAATGAGTCAGAAAAGATTCAAGACAATGATCTTACTCTCTGCCGAATTTTGTGACGTTTTGGCAAAAGGCGTGGCTATTAAGGTGCTGAAAAGTCCGATTGTACTCTGTGGCAACAAAAGCTCCGGCAACATGACTCAGATGATCCTATCTTCTCGAAGTTGTACACATTTGAGGATACTTCAGCCCTGAAGACATCTACCAACTTATTTTACATCGTAGTAGTAGCGCCACCAACTGGTAAAAGCTAATACAAGTTATTTTCTTGGATGTTTTTCTCCGTGCAACTCAACAAGGTCGCCCTCATATATGCTCGGATGACTGTTTCGGCCATGAGGATGTCACAATACGAAATTCGTCCTTTTTCATGAAAAGTTGTGGGAGTGGCATTGCACTGTTCGGCAACAAAACAAAGCTGATTATGAGGTTCTAAATATGAACGACAACTTGTAAAACTTTACACACACATCAGGCCGAGCAAATTTATCAATATTTTATACGTTAGTTGTGCAGCTTTTTTGAAATGGCTCGCCATGGCCCTCGAGAAATGTTAAAAAAAGCAGCTCTGGTTGAGTGTTTCACCTCGCTTTTTGTAAATTTTATGGAGTACAGTGAACCCTCGGTTATCGCGGTTAACGGGGACCGAGACCACCCGCGAAAACTGAAAATCCGCGAAGTAGCGGCGCACCTTCAAAAATGCTTAAAAAAAATAAACAGGTCACTGCTCGGGCCCTAATAATAATAATAATAATAATTTCCACAAAAACAATGGGGACCTCGTAGCGGTCGCTGCTCGGGCCCTAATAATAATTTCTACAAAAACAATAGGGACCTCGCCGCGGTCGCTGCTCGGGCCCCAATAATAATTTCTACACAAAGTCCATTGTGGTGACCCGCCCCCTTTTAAGTAAATTCAAAATGGCCGACTTCCTGTAAAACCTAGCTCATTGCTCCAAGAGTCTTTTTTGTAGGTCTTGGTCTTATACAAACAGTGAACCCTCGCTACTTGGCGGTTCACCTTTCGCGGGTTCAGTGCTTCGCGGGTCTAAAAAATATTCGGGGGCATTGTAGTTTCGCCGAGCGGCACGACGGGGCGCTGGAGCGGTTAGACGGCCGGCGTGCACCAAAGAAGAGCGTGGGCGAAGAGGAGAGTGGACGAAGAAGAGCACGTTCCCCCGGACACGATCGGTGGCGACGTTTCGCGCGGTTCGGACAGTACCAGAGCTCCGGCCGGCGTGCGTGGCAGTTAAGCCGTAGAGGAGCACCTTCCCCGGGCACGGGCGGTGCCAAGCGGCCCCTAAGTTTAACCGATTGGAAGCTCCGGAGGAGGAGGGCATGCTCGCGTGGCAGTTAAGCCGTAGAGGAGCACCTTCCCCGGGCACGGGCGGTGCCAAGCGGCCCCTAAGTTTAACCGAATGGAAGCTCCGGAGGAGGAGGGCATGCTCGCGTCACAGTAAGCCGAAGAGGAGCACCTTCCCCGGGCACGGGCGGTTCCAAGCGGCCCCTAAGTTTAACCGAATGGAAGCTCCGGAGGAGGAGGGCATGCTCGCGTCACAGTAAGCCGAAGAGGAGCACCTTCCCCGGCCACGGGCGGTTCCAAGCGGCCCCTAAGTTTAACCGAATGGAAGCTCCGGAGGAGGAGGGCATGCTCGCGTCACAGTAAGCCGAAGAGGAGCACCTTCCCCGGGCACGGGCGGTGCCAAGCGGCCCCTAAGTTTAACCGAATGGAAGCTCCGGGGGAGGAGGGTGGGCGTGTGTCACAGTTAAGCCGAATTGGAGCACCTCTTCCGCCCGGGCACGAGCGGAGCGCGAAGCTGTCAGTTATGAATGAATAAATGAATAAATAAATAAATAAATAAAGAATGGCACCTTTCATTTCACAGGGCACACCAGACGGCGTACCAGCAGGTAAAAGTCTGAGTAATTAAATAAATACAAAAAGAATGGCTGGGGAATAAAAAAATAATACGTTTTAATAATAATTTGTTTTTTTTGTTATAACATGAATTTCACTCTCTCTCTCTCTCCCCGTATATATATATATATATATTTATTATATATATTGTATTTTTTTTTAAGCATTTTTGAAGGTGCGCCGCTACTTCGCGGATTTTCAGTTTTCGCGGGTGGTCTCGGTCCCCATTAACCGCGATAACCGAGGGTTCACTGTACTCCATAAAATTTACAAAAAGCGAGGTGAAACACTCAACCAGGGCTGCTTTTTTTAACATTTCTCGAGGGCCATGGCGAGCCATTTCAAAATAGCTGCACAACTAACGTATAAAATATTGATAAATTTGCTCTGCCTGATGTGTGTGTAAAGTTTCACGAGTTGTCGTTCATATTTAGAACCTCATAATCAGCGTTGTTTTATTGCCCACAACTTTTCACGAAAAAGGATGAATTTCGTATTGTGACATCCTCATGGCCGAAACAGTCATCCGAGCATATATGAGGGCGACCTTGTTGAGTTGCACGGAGAAAAACATCCAAAAAAATAACTTGTATTAGCTTTTACCAGTTGGTGGCGCTACTACTACGATGAAAAATAAGTTGGTGGATGTCTTCAGGGCTGAAGTATCCTCAAATGTGTACAACTTCGAGAAGATAGTATCATCTGAGTAATGTTGCCGGAGCTTTTGTTGCCACAGAGTACAATCGGACTTTTCAGCACCGTAATAGCCACGCCTTTTGCCAAAACGTCACAAAATTCGGCAGAGAGTAAGTGAGTCTTTTCTGACTAATTTTCAGTCGGATTCGTCAAAAGGGCACCGTGCAGTACGTGAAAATTAAAATTAAAAAAAATTTTTGATTCCACTTGGCGGCGCTGTGTGTATAATTTTTTTCAGCATGGGCACAAGAATTCCACCGAACATCGCCAGTTCAATGGGATTTTGGTTAAGTCCGCAAATAATAGTGAACAATATACTTTGGCTGCGCGCTCGAATAATTTTACTCGTATATACTTCAATGAGGGTGTAGTGTGGGTATCGGGATCTTTAACACGCCCTAACACGAAGCTGACTCTCCAACCGCCACAGCCTTTTAATGACGAAATTATAAAATAAACAAAAACACTGTTCAACAACATAAAATAAAATAAAAAATCACATCATACTTACATTTATAAACTTTAATCCTCAAGAACATTATTCTCAGGTTGACCGAAAGACGAGGACACGGGAGCGCCTCGGGCATGTTCTTCTTCCTTGTGTAGGCGAATGACGTTTTAAGGTGCTTGTCCGCCACCTGCTGTGCTGAAATATGTATTAAATAAGAAAAGCAAATTGTTGAATGTTTTTTCCCCAATGAAGACTGAATTGTAAAATACCCGGAAATGGCTTTTCTGTTTTAATGTGCATTTAAAAAAAATTCAGATTGTCCTTTTTTGTTGAGATAATTGTTGAATATTGAAATTGCACATGTAACTGGTAATTTAGTTTTAGATATTATTTGAACCAGTGGAGGGCCATGCATTTCACACCTGGGCCTTCAATGAAGTCCTACTTCGTCCTACTTGAATAAATCCCCCTCATAATACCATAATTTATGACACCACGGGTGGACAAACAATATACAGAAAAGCACTTAGACAGCACTGACCGAGTGTTGGACGATATAGCTTCTCTTGAAAGGTCCGTGTTGAAAATGGCCTCGCAAGTGAATCTTCAATTTCTAAAGATAAAGATGTCTTTTAATTGTCCCATAACGGGGACATTTGCAGTGTTACAGCAGCAAAGATATACATCACACAGTGGCACCGACGTAATGTAGCCGTTAATGTATAACATTGGCAGCAGGCATTCATAAAAAGCATGCAAATATACACAGTATATACGTATATACACAGATCCCCATGTATATACACACTTACAGCCCACAACATATACAAGTGTAAGGAAACACTCCTAATGCCTGTCTATGGTTCAGAGGGGAAATAAATAAAAACGCTGCAATGATAAAAAAAAATACTGAATGATTGAAAATACTGCAATGATAAAAATACTGCAAGAATAAAAGTACTGTACCCAGCCAACATGTCCAACTGGGCCCCAAATGGGGTAAATGCGGGATTCCTGGGTACCAAGTGGGAATGGGCTAGAAGTGGGCAATGGTACAGGGTTCCATGTGGGCGCCATCTGGGATTGGTGGGCATGGGCTTAAACTGGGCAAATGTTGTGGGTGCAATACGGGTTGTGTATGGGCTAAGTGGGCATGGGTTAGAACTGGTAAAGATAAAGATAAAGATGTCCTTTATTAGTCCCACAATGGGGAAATTTGAGGTGTTACAGCAGCAAAGATATAGCTCACACAGAGTCGGCGGCGTAATGTAGCCGTTAATGTATAACATTAGCAGCAGACATTCATAAAAAGCATGCAAATATACACAGTATAAACGTATCTAAGTGTAAGGAAAGACTCCTAATGTCTGTCCATTATACAGAGGGGAAAATGCTGTAATGATAAAAACTACTGAATCTACTACTGAAACCATTTATAGGTCCTATTTGGGTTATGTGTGGGCTAAGTGGGCATGGGTTAGAACTGGTCAACCATGTGAGGGTCTCATATGGGCTGTATATGGGCCAAGTGGGCATGGGTTAGAGCTGGTCAACCATGTCTGGGTCCTATTTGGGTTATGTGTGGGCTAAGTGGGCATGGGTTAGAAGTGGTCACCATTTATCGGTCCTGTTTGGGTTATGTGTGGGATAAGTGGGCATAGGTTAGAGCTGGTCAACCATGTCTGGGTCCTGTTATGGGTTATAGATGAGCTAAGCGGGCATGGGTTTGAAAATTTGTTCTGGAGCCTTTTTGATATTTAATGCATGCTATGCTAATAGTAACCACCCGAAGACTATTCTCAGTAGAACTATTCAATGGATGCCAAAACGATAGAGACATGGCCATGGAGCCTATGCTGCGAGATTGTGAAAGGACTAAAATAAGTGTAGGATTTTTGAGGACCAGAAGTCAGCTTTTATTAGGTTTGACATTGATTTAACTTATGGAACAATGCAAATTATGGTCGGGTTGTTGTTGGACTTTTTCCGCTTTTGACTAATGGACGGGTGTTTTTATTTTCTGGGACTCTTTAGAACAAGCGGCACGGTGGCGGACTGGTTAGCAAGTCCGCATCACAGTACAGAAGTGCAAGGTTCTCCCTGTGCCTGCTAGGGTTTTCGCCGGTTTCCTCCCACTTTCCAAAAACATCCATGATAGGTTGATTGGTCACTGGTCCAAGGTCTGAGTGTGAGAGCGGATGGTTGCTTGTCTCTGTGTGCCCTGCGATTGACTGGCAACCAGTTCAGGGTGTACCCTGTCGACTGCCCGAAGACAGCTGGGATAGGCTCCAGCACTCCCGGGGACCCTTGTGAGGACAAGAAGCAGTACAGAGGATTGATTGATTTATTAAAATTAAATTCATGTATTTATCTATGCTAAATTTAACAAGGCTGGACGTTATATTTTGTGAATTTACATGTACCCCCAACTGTGACTTAATAACCCTTAAGGGACAAGATAACATTTTATAATATACCAGACAGCTAAGATTGTCATCTATGAACTATTTGACAAGGCAGGTCCAGCATTGTCAGCCACATCCAACAGTCAACACAGTTACTTTTTTTTAAATAAACAAAATCAACATTATTAATTAATGTTATTTTATTAATTCTGTATGCTGTGAAAGATCTTTATTCAAAGTATATTTGAAGTTATTTCTACCTTATTGCTTGATTTTTGTAGATTCAATTCGGAGTTGTCAAAATTACAGATTCTTTTGAAGGCAGCATATTCAAACTGTGAGAAAAGGAGCGAATGCAAGCTACGCGGTCTTTGAGGTGCGGCAGAAGAGCTGAAAGCACGGTGAGTCCCGAACGATAATTGAATTAATTAATTAATCTTGGGTAAATGTCTGGCTCTCATTTTTTAGACTTACTTTACAATGTGTTTTGTAATTTTTCAAGGTTGCCTCTGTTGGAAAACTGCTTGGTGCGTTAGCTAAAACACAGTATGCTAAAATGATAAGTGACGAGAACACAGAGGGTATATCAACAACGTACGTACTCGAATTATTTTGGGGAAAACTTAAGTACATTATAATCACCCTTTTAATAATACTGATAAGCGTTGTGTGTTTTATTTATTTTTATGAGGACCTTTACAACGAGCTACATATTGTTAGCATTGGGCCTACGACGCTAAACACAGTGTCCCTCGATCTCTCTCCAAAATTCTCCAAAAGACTTAAGCTTTCACTCAAATTAATACAATCTACTCCACTAGCTCATTTAAGGCTTTTTTGTGATGTGTTTGATTTGGGTAAGTAAAGCAAAACATATTAACTGTTGAATGTTGCCTGTTATTTAAATAATAGAAATTCAAGATGAAAGTTGAACAGATATTGAAATGCTAGATTGGCTCATTCAGAATCATGCCACAATGTGCTTTGTATGTTTTGTGTGTGGGTTTATCAAGCTCTAATTCAATGCAGTGTCCAAAACGAGCGCGCATAATTGTTGGATGAATGTTGGTTAATAGAGTCAGATAATAGTTCCAACAGTTGAACAGATGTTGAAATGCTAGATTGGCTCATTCAGAATCATGCCACAATGTGCTTTGTATGTTTTGTGTTTAGGCTTATCAAGCTCTAATTCAATGCAGTGTTGAGCTGCATTTGAGAGGAACTACGTAAGTAACTAATGTGGAAAAATTGTGACTTCTTTGTGTACTTTTATTTTGAATATTCAAATTTTGTGGGTAAAGGTTAGAGAAAATAAGTTAAAAATGAGAGCTGTACAGGTATTTAAGTTTTTGGTTTGTAAAATACCCGAATGTGGGTTTCAGCCGGTGAGGCAATGATTGGACAGAGCAAAAGCTATGCTCCAAAATAGAAGTGATTACACCTTCACTAGACTAACCTGCAGCTAATTACATAATTATAAAATTAACACTTTAACCTGGCTTCCCCATCACAGATGTATTCTTTTAAATGCAAAGCTTTTTGTTCTAGCTTTTGTTGTTAAATGACATTCATGCCCAAGTGTCTATGCATCCATTGCAGGGATGTTTTCTCAAGTGACGAGTCTGAAGCCTGTGATGACGAAGTACCATCTACACCTCCCCATGGATTGTCACAGAGAAAAAGCTTCCTAACCAAGAGAGGCGCTGCAGAAGGTCCTTGAGTACGTCCAACGTGTTGAGTCTGTGAGTCTACTGCAGGATCTAATGCAGGTATGAAAATGATGAAATTTTAATGTATTATCTTCAAAATTATAAATAATTATTTAATTTCTTGAAATATAAAATTAGGTACCCTAAACCCAAGTAGGAACCCCAGTCCCAGTACATTCCTGATTCTGGAGCTACAGAGATCAAACCATCCTACTGTATCACTAAATAGCCCCACCTCTAAAACCCTGATTCGGAAGGCCGAGTTGAAAGACTTCAGAGTTCAAGATGGTCAACTGCAACTATGATAAGCCGAATGTGTTCACCCCAAGTCGGAAACTGAGAAAAAGACTCAATTTTCACATGATTTCAGTCCCTTCTATATTTAAAAGAATGTATTGGGGCTCTAAAAATGTGAAATATTTTTACAAGTATTTCTTTTACTACTCATAGGCAGTTTCATAATAATAGTACAATTTGGCATCGTGTATTGTTTTTTGGTTCCATTCAAAATGCACAAGACGTATAGACATATTTTGTTTGTGGATCGCTGCAGCATCACACGAGCGCACAGAGACAAACGTGGCAGCAACTTAAAACAATTAAAATATCGAATCGAAATCGGGAACTGAAAATCAAAAATCGAATCGGGGCTAGAGTGAATCGTTACCTCCCTAATCATAATCATTTTGGTAGAATGTTGGGCTCTTGCCCTTTGAGTGTATATGGCGTTACCGAAGCTGTTCACTTAATCGACAATTCCTTTCCTGTGACGTTTATCATACCCAGTTTAACTGCCAAAATATTTTTAAGTGTGTGATGATTATCTGGATCGAGTGACACCCATGTTATAATGGTTGCAGGTATTGGTGGATTGGACGATAGTGTCAGAACAATGATGGCGTTCATCATGACAAATCCTCTGTCTCTGAAGTACAATCTCTTTGGACATCGTAGCAAGAACAAGCGCCGAGACCTGCCTTTTTCTGATGTTCTATACGGTAATATATATATATATATATATTTTTTTTTTAAGGGATTGTGGTGTGAAGACATTTCAGCATGTCCCATAAGGTTTCACAATCATTAAATAGCTTTACTAAGTTGACTTCTTGTCTTTTTTGTTTTAGGAGCACTGAAAAGGAATGGAGCCACAAAGGACATCAACGAGAAGGACACAGGCAACCCTGTCCAAGTGGTTCATGGGAGCTTGTGATCAAGGTGGGAATAGGGCAGTTCGAGCTCGGAGATCTCAAGGCAACTGTCAGGTTTAAAACGTCCTGACGCCATTTTTAGACTGAAGGTGGCATAAATCCAGACCAAACCAGTTAGAGTTTTGTTTTTGACCATTCGCGAATGGGAGAGGAAGTCAGGAGGTGAAGCAGGCGTCTTGCCAGTTCAATCTCGCGCACTCTCTCTCACTCTCTACCACCCGTTCGGTCTTTTATCAGCAACCTAAGCAGACAATGGAGGTCTGTCTGAAATTCTAGCAGGCAGGCAGGAAGCAATCAACCACAGTAGTCAGTCAGGAATTCGAAACTAAAGTGTGTGCGTGTGTTCCAGTTGTGCGCGTGTGTGCTAAAGCAATAATGTGAGTGTCTGTGTGTGTGTGCGCAATTATAACTGATACAAATAGTGTATAAAAACATGATTAGAAATACACAAACTATTTACATATCCTCATCCCATCTCACATTCCCCCGTTTGTGGGTTTAAATCATGTCCTTACGGCTTTAAGACAGATCATCATAATGAAATCATACAACAGTGTGGTCATCCGTGGAGGGGCGAAAACCCTCAGTAGGGACAAAATTCCCCTCCTCCCTTCCGGCGTGGAACGAGATTCTCATGGTATGTTGGTCACTTGGGAATAAAACATAAAAAAAACTTCAATATACCTAGTGAAAAATAACAACTGTCTCCACGCAGAGCTTGTCTCCACGCAGAGCTTGTCTCTGCGGCGACTTGATGGAGGCCCTTGCCTCGTTGTAGGAGGGGACAGCCGTCTTTACCTCCCGGATCTTCGTGTGTGGTGTATGTGTGTGCATGTGTGGGGGCAGGGGCAAAAGGGTCCATGTGTTATTTAGGTTTCAGTGTCCAGTTCGAGTTTGTCATTGTCCAGTTCGAATTCGTCATTCTCAACATCAATCAGGTTGTAATGGTACATTTGGGCAACAAACATGCAGTTAATAATCATCTTTGTCATAAGAATAATGCAACATGAACAGACTACACATAACAAAAATGAAAACCATAATTATCCCGATATATTGTCTTTCAAATTCTTCGTAGTGGTCATAACATCAATAATTGTTTCATTTTATTAAAAATGTAAATGCAGTAATGTTCTCCAATCAAGGCTAAAATTCTTTATGTACGTCATTAATTTCCAAACAATATCTAATCTTTTTGTTCTGTGGCTTCAACATTCGTATCTGTGGCTGGTTGTGCGGTTCCGATGTGCGTGTGGTCCGATATTGTGACTCAGGTGGGCTCCTGTTCGAGGGATTCGCGTTGCTCGGCCTTTAGCTGGAAACCGGAGAAGCTTGTACTGCAACTGGTGGATCCAGCTGCCACGCCCCGCGACCTTTGCTGCCGTCGGGGTCACTGCAATCATCTGGCGAGGGCCATCTCAGCATTCACTTGTCCCAACGAAGTCGTTTCAGCACCTTGAAGAAGAGTTGGTCTCCCACACGGACGTGATTTCTCTGTGGATCAGAACACACTGACCAGTAATTGCGTCTTTTTTTTTTTTTTTTTTTTTTTGGTCAAAACATGTTTCCCATGTGGACTGGGACTGATGTGCCAGTCGCTGGTGGTTCTGATGAACCTGAGAGTCGATAGGGGATAGTGTCCTAACTTCGGCTGGCACTATCCTCATTGCTGTGATTGAAACACAGTCTGGTCATTGTCTCCTTTTTTTCCCTCATTGTCTTGATAAGTCTGCCCTTAACAGTCCCATTAGTGCGTTCCACAAGTCCTGCAGACTGTATGCACAATGACGCTTTGAGTCAATTTTGCAACAACTGTCCCACTTGTTACAACATCATTCACAAATGCATAATTTTCACTTCAAATCACTTCTTGAAATTCCAAATGTCAGGATAATTTGTGTTAGGTTGAAGATGTATTTTATCCCATATTTTACTCTATTAGTATTGCAAAAGAATTGTTCCACAGCGTGACCCATGTTTGACCATATGGATGAGAAGACTTCACAGAGAAGCGGATGCCTGAAGACTGGATCAACGTCTGCAACATCAAAGGAGGTGTGCTGAGACACACCTCTGAAACAAAAGGACTGAGACTTTAGTACCAGAGCACTAAAAGGGCATATCTGCCTTTTCAATCAGTGGATGACTGCCATTGATGTCTGTCTTTCCTCTTGTGTCTGAGATGTTTACATGTTCCTGCTGGTGCTCCCCCCTTCATCCCTTAGTGCAAATACATTGTATTGTTAGGGACTTCCCTAATAAAATAGAGGGCTCGGCGGAGTGTGCTCCAGAACGAATTTGGAGATGTAACTGAGCACACCTCCGTTCGTTCTCCTCGCGAGTAAAAGATCAACTCTTGTCTTCCTTCCATTCATTTAGCCTATGTTCAGTGAATGCTTAGGTGATTGAACCTGACAATTTGATTACACAACACTTTTTCCAACTGTTTTAGCATCAACATATGTTGTCGGAAACAACTTAATCCATTTTGAAAACATATGCATTACAACCAAACAATATTGCATCTCAAACAAATAACACTGTCTAAAAAAAAGTTTTTTGTTGAAAAGTCTGTATGTGGGAACAATTTCATATCATACTACCCCTCTCTTGACACATGGTTATGCTCGTGTGTCACTCTTATTACTTTTCCAATCAATGAATTAGGCAGCCAGGATTTGCCATCTGCCAATTTGCTGATCCTGTCCTCAGCAATGTTTGCACCTTTGTTCTCCCAATGTGTGCGTTCAATTACTGGTACCTTTTTCCCTGGCGTGGGATCAAATTGTCAAGTTGATTTTCTGCGTGTGGGGGTGTGTTCATTTTCCCTTTTAGCTGCGCTGTGTCGATATAAAGGCGAGGCAGTTTCCAATTGTAATTGTGTCATTTTCTGTTAAGTGAATTTTGCGTTCACAAATAACTATTTTAGACGTGCTTTATGCACAACTTTTCTTTTCCTGTTGTGGTTTTTAAAGCCCAATGTCGACAGAACGCATGAACATTTATCTTGATTGTCAGTCCACATTGTAACCATACAACTCATACAAGATGGGAAACCCCAAATTTTAATTAGCTCACACCCGCCTACGCTCTTCCTGCTTATCCTAACAATCTCTTATCCGTTGGTATCACAATGTTAGTACTCCCATCGCATAAAAGTCAGTTTGATTTCAGGCTGCGACCTTGGTTCTCAAACACTTTTACTTCTTATCAGTCTGGAATGCCCACCTGGTCTGTGTTACAAGTCTGAGTTCCTCCAGTCGGGAGGAAGGTCAAGTCGCGGTTTGGTGATAATTTGGACGGCTCCACAGTCGTGTGGCGCCTCCTAGATGATGCGGGGAAAAAATGACGCTGGGCTGAAATGCACCGCAACTTATCAGTATAATGTGTCCCTGTGACAATTAGGCCGGCGTGCAATGTGAATGTGGTGGGAAAAGAATGTAATTTTTTGATTCCTTAAAGCAGCAGTGAAAGCTCTTAATCACACTCTAAGTGGTTCTCTGCCACGAAATCCAAATTGTTGTGACTAAATATGCAAATGAATTCATTTTGCCCTGGTTCCTGCAGTAACCCAGGCTAATGAAGTCATTTTTTGCAGTCACTGTTTTGCTCAAATGGCTTATAATAATTTGGTAGTGCGTTAAGATACTTTGTCGATACAATCTTGTAGTGTATCTTCACAAGTTCCAACATACACAACCCATTCCATGGCCATGACGATACTGTTTTAAAGATTACCAAGGCTTGTTGGACCTTTCTCTGCCACATAAATTACAGCCCTGAGAGGCACTGGGCCTCAACTTTATCTATGAAGGGTCAGGGATTTAATGGGGGTCACCGAGGCGTCCCAAGGAAAGTTTTTACAGAAAAGTGGTCTGGCAATATCTTTTCTCTTTCTTATCACTGACAATGCGCCCCTTTAAAGTTTTGACGTTTGTTTGAATTCGCCCGTGCTTATTAATTCTATTGAAGTCCAATTTTGTCAGTGTATCACGGCCTAATGAGTAAAACGCATGTTGATGTAGAACTCCTTCTACACACACTTTTATGTTTGACTTTTTACGTCACGTGATCCTCCATTGCTACCACAACTCGTCCTGAAAAGTTAATGTTTTGTAACAAGACTTACTGCTTCCTCCTTTCTTTCTTTTCTTTTTCCTTCCTTCTGCCCAACACGTTCATGCTTTCTGTGCATAATTTAGAATTTTCTTTTCCATTTTACAAGTTGGCCAATTTAAATTAGGTTGTTTTATTTGAAAAGCCTGTAATTCTCTTTTTTTTCCCCTTTTCACCTAATCACAAATTTCTTATCACAAAAATGAACATGTTAATTCTATTTTATTTCCTATTTTTCCAATCTTGTGACTCATTTCACTTCAACCAGTTCTACCTTAAAGTGGACAAGTACACATCAATGTTTTTTGTAGTTTCTATTTTCTTCTCTGCTTTAATGAAAATTATAGCCCTTCTAGCCAAATTTTTCCTGTGTCATTTCTATCTCTGCATTTCATTCCATTTCTGGCCTACCTTAATACTAAAACAAAAATGCTCTTTCAAAAATTAAAACTATCTAAAACTAGTGATGGCAAAATGAAGCCCCATAAAGCAGCCAAGCCCTGCAGGGAAATACTTCACACACGAATGGGCTTCGAGATGCTTCATTTTTCTTGACTACGCCATCCCATGGACAGAAAAATGTATAACATGCTTGGTGCATGCAATAAAATGGTGAGCTGTAAATCATGCTCTGCCCACCAAACAATATGTATTTGAAGAGTGATTTTAATTGTTCTGTTTTACTTTGTCTTCTAACTTCTCCAATATTCAGACAGCTCCGCCGAGACCAACGTTTCACCCCCACACTGATATAAAATGGACCCAACCGTTTGGGTCTCTTTCCAAATTTGGTACCAAAGCCTCCCCCACAGTGCGGCAGCTATCTTGAATTGGCCCGTTCCCAGAAAGTTTTACTTCATTCAGTGTCATTCAGTATTATTCAAAATCTTTCAGTGTCATTCCAAATCATTCAATGTCATTCACAATCTTTCCACATCCTTCCACCTTCCATCGTTCAGTGTCATTCCACATTCTCTTTCATATATAACATAACATAACAATAACATAATCCTGGGTCAGCAGACACCTAATTAATGTGTTAATACATGATACATTTTTCTATAAGCAACCCTTATGATTGTAACGTATTTTTAATTCTTTCTAGGCGGGAACTGTCCGAACAAAAAATTCATGCAATTTGTAATTAGACACTTTGTCATACAAAAAGTCACTCAGGGCAAGAGAAAAAAAATTGTCACTTGCCCAAGTTGGGCAAGTAATTTGGCCACTCGGGCAAGGCAAATTTTAGTGGCACTTGCCCTATGGGCAAGCAGTTTTTAAAGTTAACTTCGAACCCTGTGATGGTGTCTTGTGACCTGTCTTTATCAGCTGATGTTCCATGAAGGCGTGCCTTACCTGTCACAAGAATGAAGGCAAGTCACGCCCCCCGCTGTCCATTCACTCCGCCAAGACGCTGCTCCAGGTGGTAGAGAGGATGAAGGCTCCCTTGTCTCTGTTCATGGTTTTTATGCCTCGCTTGCAGATCTCAATGGCCTCTCTGATCCAGCGCTGTAGTTTGTTCTCTTCTGTGCGGATGACCCTGCCCTTCTCCCGGTCCATGATGTGGTTTTCCCTTTTGCAGTGGTCAGTGATTGCTGATTTGTAATGTTCATGTTGTGCTTGTTCTTTTACTGCTCTGATTTTTTAATTTTTTTGACAGGTAAGTCACACCCTCATGGAACATCAGCTGATAAAGACTGGTCTCAAGACACCATCATGCGACACTCTGAAGAAGGCGAAAGACTCGCCGAAACATGTCAGGTAAAAAATTAACCTAAAACATAAATGTCTGCTTTTAATGAATCAGTCAAATATCAATAATAAGAAGACAAAATGAACCTAATACAAATAAATGAATGCTTAATAACTCCCCTGCACATGCTCCTAAAAATCCAAACCTTCACCTGTAAATAAAACGTCCCGACCTGAAGACATCTTAATGTTATTATTTTGTTTTACACACAGCGCCGCCAAGTGGAATCAAAAATTTGTTTTTATTTTAATTTTCACGTACTGCACGGTGCCCTTCTGACGAATCCGACTGAAAATTAGTCAGAAAAGACTCAAGACAATGATCTTACTCTCTGCCGAATTTTGTGACGTTTTGGCAAAAGGCGTGGCTATTACGGTGCTGAAAAGTCCGATTGTACTTTGTGACAACAAAAGCTCCGGCAACATGACTCAGATGATCCTATCTTCTCGAAGTTGTACACATTTGAGGATACTTCAGCCCTGAAGACTTCTACCAACTTATTTTTCATCGTAGTAGTAGCGCCACCAACTGGTAAAAGCTAATACAAGTTATTTTCTTGGATGTTTTTCTCCGTGCAACTCAACAAGGTCGCCCTCATATATGCTCGGATTACTGTTTCGGCCATGAGGATGTCACAATACGAAATTCGTCCTTTTTCGTGAAAGGTTGTGGGAGTGGCATTGCACTGTTCGGCAATAAAACAACGCTGATTATGAGGTTGTAAATATGAACGACAACTCGTGAAACTTTACACACACATCAGGCCGAGCAAATTTATAAATATATATATATATATATATATATATATATATATATATATATATATATACGGGGAGAGAGAGAGTGAAATTCATGTTACAACAAAAAAAAACAAATTATTATTAAAACATATTATTTTTTAATTCCCCAGCCATTCTTTTTGTATTTATTTAATTACTCCGACTTTTACCTGCTGGTACGCCGTCCGGTGTGCCCTGTGAAATGAAAGGTGGCATTCTTTATTTATTTATTCATTTATTCATTCATAACTGACTGCCTCGCGCTCCGCTCGTGCCCGGGCGGAAGAGGTGCTCCAATTCGGCTTAACTGTGACACACGCCCGCCCTCCTCCCCCGGAACTTCCATTCGGTTAAACTTAGGGGCCGCTTGGCACCGCCCGTGCCCGGGGAAGGTGCTCCTCTTCGGCTTACTGTGACGCGAGCATACCCTCCTCCTCCGGAGCTTCCATTCAGTTAAACTTAGGGGCCGCTTGAAACCGCCCGTGCCCGGGGAAGGTGCTCCTCTTCGGCTTACTGTGACGCGAGCATCCCCTCCTCCTCCGGAGCTTCCATTCGGTTAAACTTAGGGGCCGCTTGGAACCGCCCGTGCCCGTGGAAGGTGCTCCTCTTCGGCTTACTGTGACGCGAGCATGCCCTCCTCCTCCGGAGCTTCCATTCGGTTAACCTTAGGGGCCGCTTGGAACCGCCCGTGCCCGGGGAAGGTGCTCCTCTTCGGCTTACTGTGACGCGAGCATGCCCTCCTCCTCCGGAGCTTCCATTCGGTTAAACTTAGGGGCCGCTTGGCACCGCCCGTGCCCGGGGAAGGTGTTCCTCTACGGCTTAACTGCCACGCACGCCGGCCGGAGCTCTGGTACGGTTCAAACCGCGCGAAACGTCGCCACCGATCGTGTCCGGGGGAACGTGCTCTTCTTCGTCCACTCTCCTCTTCGCCCACGCTCTTCTTCGGCGCACGCCGGCCGTCTAACTGCTCCAGCGCCCCGTCGTGCCGCTCGGCGAAACTACAATGCCCCCGAATATTTTTTAGACCCGCGAAGCACTGAACCCGCGAAAGGTGAACCGCGAAGTAGCGAGGGTTCACTGTATGTATAAGACCAAGACCTACAAAAAAGTCTCTTGGAGCAATGAGCTAGGTTTTACAGGAAGTCGGCCATTTTTAATTTACTTAAAAGGGGGCGGGTCACCACAATGGACTTTGTGTAGAAATTATTATTGGGGCCCGAGCAGCGACGGCGGCGAGGTCCCTATTGTTTTTGAAGAAATTATTATTAGGGCCCGAGCAGCGACCGCTACGAGGTCCCCATTGTTTTTGTGGAAATTATTATTATTTTTATTATTATTATTAGGGCCCGAGCAGTGACCGCTGCGAGGTCCCTATTGTTTTTCTAGAAATTGTTATTAGGGCCCGAGCTGCGACGGCTGCGAGGTCCCTATTGTTTTTGTAGAAAATATTATTACTTTTATTATTAATAATATTATTATTATTATTATTATTAGGGCCTGAGCAGCGACCGCTGCGAAGTCCCTATTGTTTTTGTAGAAATTATTATTATTATTATTTTTCTGATTGTTCGATCGCATTTTTGACCCCCGAAACATGCACAAAAACTCACCAAACTTGGCAGTCTCATCGGGCATGGCGAAAAAATTGATATTTTAACGTCTAATATGAACAGGAAGTGAGTTATGAATTTTTGAAAGTCCGACTTTTGCCCTTTTTTGCATGTTTACAGGGGTCATTCTTTTGCACCCTGATCCTAAAGGCTTCATCTGATTGCCTTAAAATTCTGTCTGTAGCATCTGAAGACCTGGGACAAACACTGGGGCTAAAATTTTTTGTTTCCGAAATACTATATGACAGGGGCGGGGCTTCAAAGTTTTCACTTAAGATTTCTTTCGCCGCAATGGACAAAATGCTTAATAACTCTCCTGCACATGCTGCTAAAAATCCAAAACTTCACATGTACATAAAGAGTCTGTACCTGAAGACATCTATATGTTTATATTCAGTTATACACCTTGCGCCAATCAATATCATTTTTTACATTTTGACGTACTGCACGGTGCCCTTTTAACGAATCTGATTGAAAATTGGCTAGAAAAGACTCAAGACATTGATCTTACTCTATCCCTATTTTTGTGACTTTCCTTCGAAGGGCGTGGCTATTACGGTGCCGCAGAGTCTGATTATTCTCCGTGGCAACAAAAGTTCCTGCAAAATGATTCAGATGATCCATCTTCTCGAAATTTTTCACATTTGAGGATATTCAGGCCCTGAAGACGGCTGCCAACTTATTTTTGATCGCAGTGGTAGCGCCACCAACTGGTTAAAACAAATACAAATTATTTTTGTTGATGTTTTTCTCCGGGCAGGTTAACAAAATCTACCTTATATTTGCTCGGATGAGTGTTTAGGCCTTGAGCATGTCACAATACAAAAGTCTTTCGCCTTCTTCAGAGTGTCACATGATGGTGTCTTGTGACCCGTCTTTATCAGCTGATGTTCCATGAGGGCGTGACTTACCTGTCACAAGAATGAAGGCAAGTCACGCCCCCCGCTGTCCGTTCACTCCGCCAAGATGCTGGTCCAGGTGGTAGAGAGGATGAAGGCTCCCTTGTCTCTGTTCATGGTTTTTATGCCTCGCTTGCAGATCTCAATGGCCTCTCTGATCCAGCGCTGTTGTTTGTTCTCTTCTGTGCGGATGACCCTGCCCTTCTCCCGGTCCATGATGTGGTTTTCCCTTTTGCAGTGGTCAGTGATTGCTGATTTGTAATGTTCATGTTGTGCTTGTTCTTTTACTGCTCTGATTTTTTTCATTTTTTTGACAGGTAAGCCACACCCTCATGGAACATCAGCTCAAGACACCATCATGCGACACTCTGAAGAAGGCGAAAGACTCGCCGAAACATGTCAGGTAAAAAATTATCCTAAAACATAATTGTCTGCTTTTAATGAATCAGTCAAATATCAATAATAAGAAGACAAAATGAACCTAATACAAATAAATGAATGCTTAATAACTCCCCTGCACATGCTCCTAAAAATCCAAACCTTCACCTGTAAATAAAACGTCCCGACCTGAAGACATCTTAATGTTATTATTTTGTTATACATACAGTGCCGCCAAGTGGAATCAAAAAATTTTTTTTATTTTAATTTTCACGTACTGCACGGTGCCCTTTTGACGAATCCGACTGAAAATTAGTCAGAAAAGAGTCTAGACAATGATCTTACTCTCTGCCGAATTTTGTGACGTTTTGGCAAAAGGCGTGGCTATTACGGTGCTGAAAAGTCCGATTGTACTCTGTGGCAACAAAAGCTCCAGCAACATGACTCAGATGATCCTATCTTCTCGAAGTTGCACACATTTGAGGATACTTAAGCCCTGAAGACATCTACCAACTTATTTTTCATCGTAGTAGTAGCGCCACCAACTGCTAATAGCTAATACAAGTTATTTTCTTGGATGTTTTTCTCCGTGCAACTCAACAAGGTCGCCCTCATATATGCTCGGATGACTGTTTCGGGCCATGAGGATGTCATAATACGAAATTTGTCCTTTTACATGAAAAGTTGTGGGAGTGGCATTGCACTGTTCGGCAATAAAACAACGCTGATTATGAGGTTCTAAATATGAACAACAACTCGTGAAACTTTACACACACATCAGGCCGAGCAAATTTATCAATATTTTATACGTGAGTTGTGCAGCTTTTTTGAAATGGCTCACCATGGCCCTCGAGAAATGTTCAAAAAAAGCAGCCCTGGTTGAGTGTTTCACCTCGCTTTTTGTCAATTTTATGGAGTACAGTGAACCCTCGGTTATCGCGGTTAATGGGGACCGAGACCACCCGCGAAAACTGAAAATCCGCGAAGTAGCGGCGCACCTTCAAAAATGCTTAAAAAAAATATACAATATATATAATAAATATATATATATATATATATATATATATATATATATATATATATATATATATATATATACGGGGGGAGAGAGAGAGAGAGAGAGTGAAATTCATGTTATAACAAAAAAAACAAATTATTATTAAAACGTATTATTTTTTTATTCCCCAACCATTCTTTTTGTATTTATTTAATTACTCCGACTTTTACCTGCTGGTACGCCGTCCGGTGTGCCCTGTGAAATGAAAGGTGGCATTCTTTATTTATTTATTCATTTATTCATTCATAACTGACAGCCTCGCGCTCCGCTCGTGCCCGGGCAGAAGAGGTGCTCCAATTCGGCTTAACTGTGACACACGCCCGCCCTCCTCCCCCGGAGCTTCCATTCGGTTAAACTTAGGGGCCGCTTGGCACCGCCCGTGCCCGGGGAAGGTGCTCCTCTTCGGCTTACTGTGACGCGAGCATGCCCTCCTCCTCCGGAGCTTCCATTCGGTTAAACTTAGGGGCCGCTTGGAACCGCCCGTGCCCGGGGAAGGTGCTCCTCTTCGGCTTACTGTGACGCGAGCATGCCCTCCTCCTCCGGAGCTTCCATTCGGTTAAACTCAGGGGCCGCTTGGAACCGCCCGTGCCCGGGGAAGGTGCTCCTCTACGGCTTAACTGCCACGCACGCCGGCCGGTGCTCTGGTACGGTCCGAACCGCGCGAAACGTCGCCACCGATCGTGTCCGGGTGAACGTGCTCTTCTTCGTCCACTCTCCTCTTTGCCCACGCTCTTCTTCGGCGCCCGCCGGCCGTCTAACCGCTCCAGCGCCCCGTCGTGCCGCTCGGCGAAACTACAATGCCCCCGAATATTTTTTAGACCCGCGAAGCACTGAACCCGCGAAAGGTGAACCTCGAAGTAGCTAGGGTTCACTGTATGTATAAGACCAAGACCTACAAAAAAGTCTCTTGGAGCAATGAGCTAGGTTTTACAGGAAGTCGGCCATTTTGAATTTACTTAAAAGGGGGCGGGTCTCCACAATGGACTTTGTGTAGAAATTATTATTGGGGCCCGAGCAGCGACCGCGTCGAGGTCCCTATTGTTTTTGTAGAAATTATTATTACTTTTATTATTATTATTATTATTATTATTAGGGCCTGAGCAGCGACCGCTGCGAAGTCCCTATTGTTTTTGTAGAAATTATTATTATTATTATTTTTCCGATTGTTCGATCGCATTTTTGACCCCCGAAACATGCACAAAAACTCACCAAACTTGGCAGTCTCATCGGGCATGGCGAAAAATTTTATATTTTTTAACGTCTAATATGAACAGGAAGTGAGTTATGAATTTTTGAAAGTCCGACTTTTGCCCTTTTTTGCATGTTTACAGGGGTCATTCTTTTGCACCCTGATCCTAAAGGCTTCATCTGATTGCCTTAAAGTTCTGTCTGGAGCATCTTAAGACCTGGGACAAACACTGGGGCTAAAATTTTTTGTTTCCGAAATACTATATGACGGGGGCGGGGCTTCAAAGTTTTCACTTAAGATTTCCTTCGCCGCAATGGACAAAATGCTTAATAACTCTCCTGCACGTGCTGCTAAAAATCCAAAACTTCACATGTACATAAAGAGTCGGTACCTGAAGACATCTATATGTTTATATTCAGTTATACACCTTGCGCCAATCAATATAAATTTTTACATTTTGACGTACTGCACGGTGCCCTTTTAACGAATCCGATTGAAAATTGGCTAGAAAAGACTCAAGACATTGATCTTACTCTATCCCTATTTTTATGACTTTCCTTCAAAGGGCGTGGCTATTACGGTGCCGCAGAGTCTGATTATTCTCCGTGGCAACAAAAGTTCCTGCAAAATGATTCAGATGATCCATCTTCTGGAAATCTTTCACATTTGAGGATATTCAGGCCCTGAAGACGGCTGCCAACTTATTTTTGATCGCAGTGGTAGCGCCACCAACTGGTTAAAACAAATACAAATTATTTTCGTTGATGTTTTTCTCCGGGCAGGTTAACAAAATCTACCTTATATTTGCTCGGATGAGTGTTTAGGCCTTGAGGATGTCACAATACGAAAGTCTTTCGCCTTCTTCAGAGTGTCACATGATGGTGTCTTGTGACCCGTCTTTATCAGCTGATGTTCCATGAGGGCGTGACTTACCTGTCACAAGAATGAAGGCAAGTCACGCCCCCCGCTGTCCGTTCACTCCGCCAAGATGCTGGTCCAGGTGGTAGAGAGGATGAAGGCTCCCTTGTCTCTGTTCATGGTTTTTATGCCTCGCTTGCAGATCTCAATGGCCTCTCTGATCCAGCGCTGTTGTTTGTTCTCTTCTGTGCGGATGACCCTGCCCTTCTCCCGGTCCATGATGTGGTTTTCCCTTTTGCAGTGGTCAGTGATTGCTGATTTGTAATGTTCATGTTGTGCTTGTTCTTTTACTGCTCTGATTTTTTCATTTTTTTGACAGGTAAGTCACACCCTCATGGAACATCAGCTGATAAAGACGGGTCTCAAGACACCATCATGCGACACTCTGAAGAAGGCAAAAGACTCGCCGAAACATGTCAGGTAAAAAATTAACCTAAAACATAATTGTCTGCTTTTAATGAATCAGTCAAATATCAATAATAAGAAGACAAAATGAACCTAATACAAATAAATGAATGCTTAATAACTCCCCTGCACATGCTCCTAAAAATCCAAACCTTCACCTGTAAATAAAACGTCCCGACCTGAAGACATCTTAATGTTATTATTTTGTTATACACACAGTGCCGCCAAGTGGAATCAAAAATTTGTTTTTATTTTAATTTTCACGTACTGCACGGTGCCCTTTTGACGAATCCGACTGAAAATTTGTCAGAAAAGACTCAAGACAATGATCTTACTCTCTGCCGAATTTTGTGACGTTTTGGCAAAAGGCGTGGCTATTAAGGTGCTGAAAAGTCCGATTGTACTTTGTGGCAACAAAAGCTCCGGCAACATGACTCAGATGATCCTATCTTCTCGAAGTTGTACACATTTGAGGATACTTCAGCCCTGAAGACATCTACCAACTTATTTTACATCGTAGTAGTAGCGCCACCAACTGGTAAAAGCTAATACAAGTTATTTTCTTGGATGTTTTTCTCCGTGCAACTCAACAAGGTCGCCCTCATATATGCTCGGATGACTGTTTCGGCCATGAGGATGTCACAATACGAAATTCGTGATTTTTCGTGAAAAGTTGTGGGAGTGGCATTGCACTGTTCGGCAATAAAACAAAGCTGATTATGAGGTTCTAAATATGAACGACAACTCGTAAAACTTTACACACACATCAGGCCGAGCAAATTTATCAATATTTTATAAGTTAGTTGTGCAGCTTTTTTGAAATGGCTCGCCATGGCCCTCGAGAAATGTTAAAAAAAAGCAGCTCTGGTTGAGTGTTTCACCTCGCTTTTTGTAAATTTTATGGAGTACAGTGAACCCTCGGTTATCGCGGTTAATGGGGACCGAGACCACCCGCGAAAACTGAAAATCCGCGAAGTAGCGGCGCACCTTCAAAAATGCTTAAAAAAAATATACAATATATATAATAAATATATATATATATATATATATATATATATATATATATATATATATATATATATATATACGGGGAGAGAGAGAGTGAAATTCATTTTACAACAAAAAAACCAAATTATTATTAAAACGTATTATTTTTTTATTCCCCAGCCATTCTTTTCGTATTTATTTAATTACTCCGACTTTTACCTGCTGGTACGCCGTCCGGTGTGCCCTGTGAAATGAAAGGTGGCATTCTTTATTTATTTATTCATTTATTCATTCATAACTGACAGCCTCGCGCTCCGCTCGTGCCCGGGCGGAAGAGGTGCTCCAATTCGGCTTAACTGTGACACACGCCCGCCCTCCTCCCCCGGAACTTCCATTCGGTTAAACTTAGGGGCCGCTTGGCACCGCCCGTGCCCGGGGAAGGTGCTCCTCTTCGGCTTACTGTGACGCGAGCATGCCCTCCTCCTCCGGAGCTTCCATTCAGTTAAACTTAGGGGCCGCTTGGAACCGCCCGTGCCCGGGGAAGGTGCTCCTCTTCGGCTTACTGTGACGCGAGCATGCCCTCCTCCTCCGGAGCTTCCATTCGGTTAACCTTAGGGGCCGCTTGGAACCGCCCGTGCCCGGGGAAGGTGCTCCTCTTCGGCTTACTGTGACGCGAGCATGCCCTCCTCCTCCGGAGCTTCCATTCGGTTAAACTTAGGGGCCGCTTGGCACCGCCCGTGCCCGGGGAGGGTGCTCCTCTACGGCTTAACTGCCACGCACGCCGGCCGGAGCTCTGGTACGGTCCGAACCGCGCGAAACGTCGCCACCGATCGTGTCCGGGAGAACGTGCTCTTCTTCGTCCACTCTCCTCTTCGCCCACGCTCTTCTTCGGCGCACGCCGGCCGTCTAACCGCTCCAGCGCCCCGTCGTGCCGCTCGGCGAAACTACAATGCCCCCGAATATTTTTTAGACCCGCGAAGCACTGAACCCGCGAAAGGTGAACCGCGAAGTAGCGAGGGTTCACTGTATGTATAAGACCAAGACCTACAAAAAAGTCTCTTGGAGCAATGAGCTAGGTTTTACAGGAAGTCGGCCATTTTGAATTTACTTAAAAGGGGGCGGGTCACCACAATGGACTTTGTGTAGAAATTATTATTGGGGCCCGAGCAGCGACGGCGGCGAGGTCCCTATTGTTTTTGTAGAAATTATTATTAGGGCCTGAGCAGCGACCGCTACGAGGTCCCCATTGTTTTTGTGGAAATTATTATTATTTTTATTATTATTATTATTAGGGCCCGAGCAGTGACCGCTGCGAGGTCCCTATTGTTTTTCTAGAAATTGTTATTAGGGCCCGAGCTGCGACGGCTGCGAGGTCCCTATTGTTTTTGTAGAAAATATTATTACTTTTATTATTATTAATATTATTATTATTATTATTAGGGCCTGAGCAGCGACCGCTGCGAAGTCCCTATTGTTTTTGTAGAAATTATTATTATTATTATTTTTCCGATTGTTCGATCGCATTTTTGACCCCGAAACATGCACAAAAACTCACCAAACTTGGCAGTCTCATCGGGCATGGCGAAAAATTTGATATTTTAACGTCTAATATGAACAGGAAGTGAGTTATGAATTTTTGAAAGTCCGACTTTTGCCCTTTTTTGCATGTTTACAGGGGTCATTCTTTTGCACCCTGATCCTAAAGGCTTCATCTGATTGCCTTAAAATTCTGTCTGTAGCATCTGAAGACCTGGGACAAACACTGGGGCTAAAATTTTTTGTTTCCGAAATACTATATGACGGGGGCGGGGCTTCAAAGTTTTCACTTAAGATTTCCTTCGCCGCAATGGACAAAATGCTTAATAACTCTCCTGCACATGCTGCTAAAAATCCAAAACTTCACATGTACATAAAAAGTCTGTACCTGAAGACATCTATATGTTTATATTCAGTTATACACCTTGCGCCAATCAATATCATTTTTTACATTTTGACGTACTGCACGGTGCCCTTTTAACGAATCTGATTGAAAATTGGCTAGAAAAGACTCAAGACATTGATCTTACTCTATCCCTATTTTTGTGACTTTCCTTCGAAGGGCGTGGCTATTACGGTGCCGCAGAGTCTGATTATTCTCCGTGGCAACAAAAGTTCCTGCAAAATGATTCAGATGATCCATCTTCTCGAAATTTTTCACATTTGAGGATATTCAGGCCCTGAAGACGGCTGCCAACTTATTTTTGATCGCAGTGGTAGCGCCACCAACTGGTTAAAACAAATACAAATTATTTTCGTTGATGTTTTTCTCCGGGCAGGTGAACAAAATCTACCTTATATTTGCTCGGATGAGTGTTTAGGCCTTGAGCATGTCACAATACGAAAGTCTTTCGCCTTCTTCAGAGTGTCACATGATGCTGTCTTGTGACCCGTCTTTATCAGCTGATGTTCCATGAGGGCGTGACTTACCTGTCACAAGAATGAAGGCAAGTCACGCCCCCCGCTGTCCGTTCACTCCGCCAAGATGCTGGTCCAGGTGGTAGAGAGGATGAAGGCTCCCTTGTCTCTGTTCATGGTTTTTATGCCTCGCTTGCAGATCTCAATGGCCTCTCTGATCCAGCGCTGTTGTTTGTTCTCTTCTGTGCGGATGACCCTGCCCTTCTCCCGGTCCATGATGTGGTTTTCCCTTTTGCAGTGGTCAGTGATTGCTGATTTGTAATGTTCATGTTGTGCTTGTTCTTTTACTGCTCTGATTTTTTTCATTTTTTTGACAGGTAAGTCACACCCTCATGGAACATCAGCTCAAGACACCATCATGCGACACTCTGAAGAAGGCGAAAGACTCGCCGAAACATGTCAGGTAAAAAATTAACCTAAAACATAATTGTCTGCTTTTAATGAATCAGTCAAATATCAATAATAAGAAGACAAAATGAACCTAATACAAATAAATGAATGCTTAATAACTCCCCTGCACATGCTCCTAAAAATCCAAACCTTCACCTGTAAATAAAACGTCCCGACCTGAAGACATCGTAATGTTATTAATTTGTTATACACACAGTGCCGCCAAGTGGAATCAAAAATTTGTTTTTATTTTAATTTTCACGTACTGCACGGTGCCCTTTTGACGAATCCGACTGAAAATTAGTCAGAAAAGACTCAAGACAATGATCTTACTCTCTGCCGAATTTCTTGACGTTTTGGCAAAAGGCGTGGCTATTAAGGTGCTGAAAAGTCCGATTGTACTCTGTGGCAACAAAAGCTCCGGCAACATGACTCAGATGATCCTATCTTCTCGAAGTTGTACACATTTGAGGATACTTCAGCCCTGAAGACATCTACCAACTTATTTTACATCGTAGTAGTAGCGCCACCAACTGGTAAAAGCTAATACAAGTTATTTTCTTGGATGTTTTTCTCCGTGCAACTCAACAAGGTCGCCCTCATATATGCTCGGATGACTGTTTCGGCCATGAGGATGTCACAATACGAAATTCGTCCTTTTTCGTGAAAAGTTGTGGGAGTGGCATTACACTGTTCGGCAATAAAACAAAGCTGATTATGAGGTTCTAAATATGAACGACAACTCGTAAAACTTTACACACACATCAGGCCGAGCAAATTTATCAATATTTTATACGTTAGTTGTGCAGCTTTTTTGAAATGGCTCGCCATGGCCCTCGAGAAATGTTAAAAAAAGCAGCTCTGGTTGAGTGTTTCACCTCGCTTTTTGTAAATTTTATGGAGTACAGTGAACCCTCGGTTATCGCGGTTAATGGGGACCGAGACCACCCGCGAAAACTGAAAATCCGCGAAGTAGCGGCGCACCTTCAAAAATGCTTAAAAAAAATATACAATATATATAATAAATATATATATATATATATATATATATATATATAGATATATATATATATATATATACGGGGAGAGAGAGAGTGAAATTCATGTTATAACAAAAAAAACAAATTATTATTAAAACGTATTATTTTTTTATTCCCCAGCCATTCTTTTAGTATTTATTTAATTACTCCGACTTTTACCTGCTGGTACGCCGTCCGGTGTGCCCTGTGAAATGAAAGGTGGCATTCTTTATTTATTTATTCATTTATTCATTCATAACTGACAGCCTCGCGCTCCGCTCGTGCCCGGGCAGAAGAGGTGCTCCAATTTGGCTTAACTGTGACACACGCCCGCCCTCCTCCCCCGGAGCTTCCATTCGGTTAAACTTAGGGGCCGCTTGGCACCGCCCGTGCCGGGGGAAGGTGCTCCTCTTCGGCTTACTGTGACGCGAGCATGCCCTCCTCCTCCGGAGCTTCCATTCGGTTAAACTTAGGGGCCGCTTGGAACCGCCCGTGCCCGGGGAAGGTGCTCCTCTACGGCTTAACTGCCACGCACGCCGGCCGGAGCTCTGGTACGGTCCGAACCGCGCGAAACGTCGCCACCGATCGTGTCCGGGGGAACGTGCTCTTCTTCGTCCACTCTCCTCTTCGCCCACGCTCTTCTTCGGCGCACGCCGGCCGTCTAACCGCTCCAGCGCCCCGTCGTGCCGCTCTGCGAAACTACAATGCCCCCGAATATTTTTTAGACCCGCGAAGCACTGAACCCGCGAAAGGTGAACCGCGAAGTAGCGAGGGTTCACTGTATGTATAAGACCAAGACCTACAAAAAAGTCTCTTGGAGCAATGAGCTAGGTTTTACAGGAAGTCGGCCATTTTGAATTTACTTAAAAGGGGGCGGGTCACCACAATGGACTTTGTGTAGAAATTATTATTGGGGCCCGAGCAGCGACCGCGGCGAGGTCCCTATTGTTTTTGTAGAAAACATTATTACTTTTATTATTATTATTATTATTATTATTAGGGCCTGAGCAGCGACCGCTGCGAAGTCCCTATTGTTTTTGTAGAAATTATTATTATTATTATTTTTCCGATTGTTCGATCGCATTTTTGACCCCCGAAACATGCACAAAAACTCACCAAACTTGGCAGTCTCATCGGGCATGGCGAAAAATTTGATATTTTAACGTCTAATATGAACAGGAAGTGAGTTATGAATTTTTGAAAGTCCGACTTTTGCCCTTTTTTGCATGTTTACAGGGGTCATTCTTTTGCACCCTGATCCTAAAGGCTTCATCTGATTGCCTTAAAATTCTGTCTGTAGCATCTGAAGACCTGGGACAAACACTGGGGCTAAAACTTTTTGTTTCCGAAATACTATATGACGGGGGCGGGGCTTCAAAGTTTTCACTTAAGATTTCCTTCGCCGCAATGGACAAAATGCTTAATAACTCTCCTTCACATGCTGCTAAAAATCCAAAACTTCACATGTACATAAAGAGTCTGTACCTGAAGACATCGATATGTTTATATTCAGTTATACACCTTGCGCCAATCAATATCATTTTTTACATTTTGACGTACTGCATGGTACCCTTTTAACGAATCCGATTGAAAATTGGCTAGAAAAGACTCAAGACATTGATCTTACTCTATCCCTATTTTTATGACTTTCCTTCAAAGGGCGTGGCTATTACGGTGCCGCAGAGTCTGATTATTCTCCGTGGCAACAAAAGTTCCTGCAAAATGATTCAGATGATCCATCTTCTGGAAATCTTTCACATTTGAGGATATTCAGGCCCTGAAGACGGCTGCCAACTTATTTTTGATCGCAGTGGTAGCGCCACCAACTGGTTAAAACAAATACAAATTATTTTCGTTGATGTTTTTCTCCGGGCAGGTGAACAAAATCTACCTTATATTTGCTCGGATGAGTGTTTAGGCCTTGAGCATGTCACAATACAAAAGTCTTTCGCCTTCTTCAGAGTGTCACATGATGCTGTCTTGTGACCCGTCTTTATCAGCTGATGTTCCATGAGGGCGTGACTTACCTGTCACAAGAATGAAGGCAAGTCACGCCCCCCGCTGTCCGTTCACTCCGCCAAGATGCTGGTCCAGGTGGTAGAGAGGATGAAGGCTCCCTTGTCTCTGTTCATGGTTTTTATGCCTCGCTTGCAGATCTCAATGGCCTCTCTGATCCAGCGCTGTTGTTTGTTCTCTTCTGTGCGGATGACCCTGCCCTTCTCCCGGTCCATGATGTGGTTTTCCCTTTTGCAGTGGTCAGTGATTGCTGATTTGTAATGTTCATGTTGTGCTTGTTCTTTTACTGCTCTGATTTTTTCATTTTTTTGACAGGTAAGTCACACCCTCATGGAACATCAGCTGATAAAGACGGGTCTCAAGACACCATCATGCGACACTCTGAAGAAGGCGAAAGACTCGCCGAAACATGTCAGGTAAAAAATTAACCTAAAACATAATTGTCTGCTTTTAATGAATCAGTCAAATATCAATAATAAGAAGACAAAATGAACCTAATACAAATAAATGAATGCTTAATAACTCCCCTGCACATGCTCCTAAAAATCCAAACCTTCACCTGTAAATAAAACGTCCCGACCTGAAGACATCTTAATGTTATTATTTTGTTATACACACAGTGCCGCCAAGTGGAATCAAAAATTTTTTTTTATTTTAATTTTCACGTACTGCACGGTGCCCTTTTGACGAATCCGACTGAAAATTAGTCAGAAAAGACTCAAGACAATGATCTTACTCTCTGCCGAATTTTGTGACGTTTTGGCAAAAGGCGTGGCTATTAAGGTGCTGAAAAGTCCGATTGTACTCTGTGGCAACAAAAGCTCCGGCAACATGACTCAGATGATCCTATCTTCTCGAAGTTGTACACATTTGAGGATACTTCAGCCCTGAAGACATCTACCAACTTATTTTACATCGTAGTAGTAGCGCCACCAACTGGTAAAAGCTAATACAAGTTATTTTCTTGGATGTTTTTCTCCGTGCAACTCAACAAGGTCGCCCTCATATATGCTCGGATGACTGTTTCGGCCATGAGGATGTCACAATACGAAATTAGTCCTTTTTCGTGAAAAGTTGTGGGAGTGGCATTGCACTGTTCGGCAATAAAACAACGCTGATTATGAGGTTCTAAATATGAACGACAACTCGTGAAACTTTACACACACATCAGGCCGAGCAAATTTATCAATATTTTATACGTTAGTTGTGCAGCTTTTTTGAAATGGCTCGCCATGGCCCTCGAGAAATGTTTTAAAAAAAGCAGCTCTGGTTGAGTGTTTCACCTCGCTTTTTGTAAATTTTATGGAGTACAGTGAACCCTCGGTTATCGCGGTTAATGGGGACCGAGACCACCCGCGAAAACTGAAAATCCGCGAAGTAGCGGCGCACCTTCAAAAATGCTTAAAAAAAATATACAATATATATAATAAATATATATATATATATATATATATATATATATATATATATATATACGGGAAGAGAGAGAGTGAAATTCATGTTATAACAAAAAAAACTAATTATTATTAAAACGTATTATTTTTTTATTCCCCAGCCATTCTTTTTGTATTTATTTAATTACTCCGACTTTTACCTGCTGGTACGCCGTCCGGTGTGCCCTGTGAAATGAAAGGTGGCATTCTTTATTTATTTATTCATTTATTCATTCATAACTGACAGCCTCGCGCTCCGCTCGTGCCCGGGCAGAAGAGGTGCTCCAATTTGGCTTAACTGTGACACACGCCCGCCCTCCTCCCCCGGAGCTTCCATTCGGTTAAACTTAGGGGCCGCTTGGCACCGCCCGTGCCCGGGGAAGGTGCTCCTCTTCGGCTTACTGTGACGCGAGCATGCCCTCCTCCTCCGGAGCTTCCATTCGGTTAAACTTAGGGGCCGCTTGGAACCGCCCGTGCCCGGGGAAGGTGCTCCTCTTCGGCTTACTGTGACGCGAGCATGCCCTCCTCCTCCGGAGCTTCCATTCGGTTAAACTTAGGGGCCGCTTGGCACCGCCCGTGCCCGGGGAAGGTGCTCCTCTACGGCTTAACTGCCACGCACGCTGGCCGGAGCTCTGGTACGGTCCGAACCGCGCGAAACGTCGCCACCGATCGTGTCCGGGGGAACGTGCTCTTCTTCGTCCACTCTCCTCTTCGCCCACGCTCTTCTTCGGCGCACGCCGGCCGTCTAACCGCTCCAGCGCCCCGTCGTGCCGCTCGGCGAAACTACAATGCCCCCGAATATTTTTTAGACCCGCGAAGCACTGAACCCGCGAAAGGTGAACCGCGAAGTAGCGAGGGTTCACTGTATGTATAAGACCAAGACCTACAAAAAAGTCTCTTGGAGCAATGAGCTAGGTTTTACAGGAAGTCGGCCATTTTGAATTTACTTAAAAGGGGGCGGGTCACCACAATGGACTTTGTGTAGAAATTATTATTGGGGCCCGAGCAGCGACCGCGGCGAGGTCCCTATTGTTTTTGTAGAAAATATTATTACTTTTATTATTATTATTATTATTATTATTAGGGCCTGAGCAGCGACCGCTGCGAAGTCCCTATTGTTTTTGTAGAAATTATTATTATTATTATTTTTCCGATTGTTCGATCGCATTTTTGACCCCCGAAACATGCACAAAAACTCACCAAACTTGGCAGTCTCATCGGGCATGGCGAAAAATTTGATATTTTAACGTCTAATATGAACAGGAAGTGAGTTATGAAATTTTGAAAGTCCGACTTTTGCCCTTTTTTGCATGTTTACAGGGGTCATTCTTTTGCACCCTGTTCCTAAAGGCTTCATCTGATTGCCTTAAAATTCTGTCTGTAGCATCTGAAGACCTGGCACAAACACTGGGGCTAAAATTTTTTGTTTCCGAAATACTATATGACGGGGGCGGGGCATCAAAGTTTTCACTTAAGATTTCCTTCGCCGCAATGGACAAAATGCTTAATAACTCTCCTGCACATGCTGCTAAAAATCCAAAACTTCACATGTACATAAAGAGTCTGTACCTGAAGACATCTATATGTTTATATTCAGTTATACACCTTGCGCCAATCAATATCATTTTTTACATTTTGACGTACTGCACGGTGCCCTTTTAACGAATCTGATTGAAAATTGGCTAGAAAAGACTCAAGACATTGATCTTACTCTATCCCTATTTTTGTGACTTTCCTTCGAAGGGCGTGGCTATTACGGTGCCGCAGAGTCTGATTATTCTCCGTGGCAACAAAAGTTCCTGCAAAATGATTCAGATGATCCATCTTCTCGAAATTTTTCACATTTGAGGATATTCAGGCCCTGAAGACGGCTGCCAACTTATTTTTGATCGCAGTGGTAGCGCCACCAACTGGTTAAAACAAATACAAATTATTTTCGTTGATTTTTTTCTCCGGGCAGGTTAACAAAATCTACCTTACATTTGCTCGGATGAGTGTTTAGGCCTTGAGGATGTCACAATACGAAAGTCTTTCGCCTTCTTCAGAGTGTCACATGATGGTGTCTTGTGGCCCGTCTTTATCAGCTGATGTTCCATGAGGGCGTGACTTACCTGTCACAAGAATGCAGGCAAGTCACGCCCCCCGCTGTCCGTTCACTCCGCCAAAATGCTGCTCCAGGTGGTAGAGAGGATGAAGGCTCCCTTGTCTCTGTTCATGGTTTTTATGCCTCGCTTGCAGATCTCAATGGCCTCTCTGATCCAGCGCTGTTGTTTGTTCTCTTCGGTGCGGATGACCCTGCCCTTCTCCCGGTCCATGATGTGGTTTTCCCTTTTGCAGTGGTCAGTGATTGCTGATTTGTAATGTTCATGTTGTGCTTGTTCTTTTACTGCTCTGATTTTTCATTTTTTTGACAGGTAAGTCACACCCTCATGGAACATCAGCTGATAAAGACGGGTCTCAAGACACCATCATGCGACACTCTGAAGAAGGCGAAAGACTCGCCGAAACATGTCAGGTAAAAAATTAACCTAAAACATAATTGTCTGCTTTTAATGAATCAGTCAAATATCAATAATAAGAAGACAAAATGAACCTAATACAAATAAATGAATGCTTAATAACTCCCCTGCACATGCTCCTAAAAATCCAAACCTTCACCTGTAAATAAAACGTCCCGACCTGAAGACATCTTAATGTTATTATTTTGTTATACACACAGTGCCGCCAAGTGGAATCAAAAATGTGTTTTTATTTTAATTTTCACGTACTGCACGGTGCCCTTTTGACGAATCCGACTGAAAATTAGTCAGAAAAGACTCAAGACAATGATCTTACTCTCTGCCGAATTTTGTGACGTTTTGGCAAAAGGCGTGGCTATTAAGGTGCTGAAAAGTCCGATTGTACTCTGTGGCAACAAAAGCTCCGGCAACATGACTCAGATGATCCTATCTTCTCGAAGTTGTACACATTTGAGGATACTTCAGCCCTGAAGACATCTACCAACTTATTTTACATCGTAGTAGTAGCGCCACCAACTGGTAAAAGCTAATACAAGTTATTTTCTTGGATGTTTTTCTCCGTGCAACTCAACAAGGTCGCCCTCATATATGCTCGGATGACTGTTTCGGCCATGAGGATGTCACAATACGAAATTCGTGATTTTTCGTGAAAAGTTGTGGGAGTGGCATTGCACTGTTCGGCAATAAAACAAAGCTGATTATGAGGTTCTAAATATGAACGACATCTCGTAAAACTTTACACACACATCAGGCCGAGCAAATTTATCAATATTTTATACGTTAGTTGTGCAGCTTTTTTGAAATGGCTCGCCATGGCCCTCGAGAAATGTTAAAAAAAAGCAGCTCTGGTTGAGTGTTTCACCTCGCTTTTTGTAAATTTTATGGAGTACAGTGAACCCTCGGTTATCGCGGTTAATGGGGACCGAGACCACCCGCGAAAACTGAAAATCCGCGAAGTAGCGGCGCACCTTCAAAAATGCTTAAAAAAAATATACAATATATATAATAAATATATATATATATATATATATATATATATATATAGATATATATATATATATATATACGGGGAGAGAGAGAGTGAAATTCATGTTATAACAAAAAAAACAAATTATTATTAAAACGTATTATTTTTTTATTCCCCAGCCATTCTTTTAGTATTTATTTAATTACTCCGACTTTTACCTGCTGGTACGCCGTCCGGTGTGCCCTGTGAAATGAAAGGTGGCATTCTTTATTTATTTATTCATTTATTCATTCATAACTGACAGCCTCGCGCTCCGCTCGTGCCCGGGCAGAAGAGGTGCTCCAATTTGGCTTAACTGTGACACACGCCCGCCCTCCTCCCCCGGAGCTTCCATTCGGTTAAACTTAGGGGCCGCTTGGCACCGCCCGTGCCGGGGGAAGGTGCTCCTCTTCGGCTTACTGTGACGCGAGCATGCCCTCCTCCTCCGGAGCTTCCATTCGGTTAAACTTAGGGGCCGCTTGGAACCGCCCGTGCCCGGGGAAGGTGCTCCTCTACGGCTTAACTGCCACGCACGCCGGCCGGAGCTCTGGTACGGTCCGAACCGCGCGAAACGTCGCCACCGATCGTGTCCGGGGGAACGTGCTCTTCTTCGTCCACTCTCCTCTTCGCCCACGCTCTTCTTCGGCGCACGCCGGCCGTCTAACCGCTCCAGCGCCCCGTCGTGCCGCTCTGCGAAACTACAATGCCCCCGAATATTTTTTAGACCCGCGAAGCACTGAACCCGCGAAAGGTGAACCGCGAAGTAGCGAGGGTTCACTGTATGTATAAGACCAAGACCTACAAAAAAGTCTCTTGGAGCAATGAGCTAGGTTTTACAGGAAGTCGGCCATTTTGAATTTACTTAAAAGGGGGCGGGTCACCACAATGGACTTTGTGTAGAAATTATTATTGGGGCCCGAGCAGCGACCGCGGCGAGGTCCCTATTGTTTTTGTAGAAAACATTATTACTTTTATTATTATTATTATTATTATTATTAGGGCCTGAGCAGCGACCGCTGCGAAGTCCCTATTGTTTTTGTAGAAATTATTATTATTATTATTTTTCCGATTGTTCGATCGCATTTTTGACCCCCGAAACATGCACAAAAACTCACCAAACTTGGCAGTCTCATCGGGCATGGCGAAAAATTTGATATTTTAACGTCTAATATGAACAGGAAGTGAGTTATGAATTTTTGAAAGTCCGACTTTTGCCCTTTTTTGCATGTTTACAGGGGTCATTCTTTTGCACCCTGATCCTAAAGGCTTCATCTGATTGCCTTAAAATTCTGTCTGTAGCATCTGAAGACCTGGGACAAACACTGGGGCTAAAACTTTTTGTTTCCGAAATACTATATGACGGGGGCGGGGCTTCAAAGTTTTCACTTAAGATTTCCTTCGCCGCAATGGACAAAATGCTTAATAACTCTCCTTCACATGCTGCTAAAAATCCAAAACTTCACATGTACATAAAGAGTCTGTACCTGAAGACATCGATATGTTTATATTCAGTTATACACCTTGCGCCAATCAATATCATTTTTTACATTTTGACGTACTGCATGGTACCCTTTTAACGAATCCGATTGAAAATTGGCTAGAAAAGACTCAAGACATTGATCTTACTCTATCCCTATTTTTATGACTTTCCTTCAAAGGGCGTGGCTATTACGGTGCCGCAGAGTCTGATTATTCTCCGTGGCAACAAAAGTTCCTGCAAAATGATTCAGATGATCCATCTTCTGGAAATCTTTCACATTTGAGGATATTCAGGCCCTGAAGACGGCTGCCAACTTATTTTTGATCGCAGTGGTAGCGCCACCAACTGGTTAAAACAAATACAAATTATTTTCGTTGATGTTTTTCTCCGGGCAGGTGAACAAAATCTACCTTATATTTGCTCGGATGAGTGTTTAGGCCTTGAGCATGTCACAATACAAAAGTCTTTCGCCTTCTTCAGAGTGTCACATGATGCTGTCTTGTGACCCGTCTTTATCAGCTGATGTTCCATGAGGGCGTGACTTACCTGTCACAAGAATGAAGGCAAGTCACGCCCCCCGCTGTCCGTTCACTCCGCCAAGATGCTGGTCCAGGTGGTAGAGAGGATGAAGGCTCCCTTGTCTCTGTTCATGGTTTTTATGCCTCGCTTGCAGATCTCAATGGCCTCTCTGATCCAGCGCTGTTGTTTGTTCTCTTCTGTGCGGATGACCCTGCCCTTCTCCCGGTCCATGATGTGGTTTTCCCTTTTGCAGTGGTCAGTGATTGCTGATTTGTAATGTTCATGTTGTGCTTGTTCTTTTACTGCTCTGATTTTTTCATTTTTTTGACAGGTAAGTCACACCCTCATGGAACATCAGCTGATAAAGACGGGTCTCAAGACACCATCATGCGACACTCTGAAGAAGGCGAAAGACTCGCCGAAACATGTCAGGTAAAAAATTAACCTAAAACATAATTGTCTGCTTTTAATGAATCAGTCAAATATCAATAATAAGAAGACAAAATGAACCTAATACAAATAAATGAATGCTTAATAACTCCCCTGCACATGCTCCTAAAAATCCAAACCTTCACCTGTAAATAAAACGTCCCGACCTGAAGACATCTTAATGTTATTATTTTGTTATACACACAGTGCCGCCAAGTGGAATCAAAAATTTTTTTTTATTTTAATTTTCACGTACTGCACGGTGCCCTTTTGACGAATCCGACTGAAAATTAGTCAGAAAAGACTCAAGACAATGATCTTACTCTCTGCCGAATTTTGTGACGTTTTGGCAAAAGGCGTGGCTATTAAGGTGCTGAAAAGTCCGATTGTACTCTGTGGCAACAAAAGCTCCGGCAACATGACTCAGATGATCCTATCTTCTCGAAGTTGTACACATTTGAGGATACTTCAGCCCTGAAGACATCTACCAACTTATTTTACATCGTAGTAGTAGCGCCACCAACTGGTAAAAGCTAATACAAGTTATTTTCTTGGATGTTTTTCTCCGTGCAACTCAACAAGGTCGCCCTCATATATGCTCGGATGACTGTTTCGGCCATGAGGATGTCACAATACGAAATTAGTCCTTTTTCGTGAAAAGTTGTGGGAGTGGCATTGCACTGTTCGGCAATAAAACAACGCTGATTATGAGGTTCTAAATATGAACGACAACTCGTGAAACTTTACACACACATCAGGCCGAGCAAATTTATCAATATTTTATACGTTAGTTGTGCAGCTTTTTTGAAATGGCTCGCCATGGCCCTCGAGAAATGTTTTAAAAAAAGCAGCTCTGGTTGAGTGTTTCACCTCGCTTTTTGTAAATTTTATGGAGTACAGTGAACCCTCGGTTATCGCGGTTAATGGGGACCGAGACCACCCGCGAAAACTGAAAATCCGCGAAGTAGCGGCGCACCTTCAAAAATGCTTAAAAAAAATATACAATATATATAATAAATATATATATATATATATATATATATATATATATATATATATATATATATATATACGGGAAGAGAGAGAGTGAAATTCATGTTATAACAAAAAAAACTAATTATTATTAAAACGTATTATTTTTTTATTCCCCAGCCATTCTTTTTGTATTTATTTAATTACTCCGACTTTTACCTGCTGGTACGCCGTCCGGTGTGCCCTGTGAAATGAAAGGTGGCATTCTTTATTTATTTATTCATTTATTCATTCATAACTGACAGCCTCGCGCTCCGCTCGTGCCCGGGCAGAAGAGGTGCTCCAATTTGGCTTAACTGTGACACACGCCCGCCCTCCTCCCCCGGAGCTTCCATTCGGTTAAACTTAGGGGCCGCTTGGCACCGCCCGTGCCCGGGGAAGGTGCTCCTCTTCGGCTTACTGTGACGCGAGCATGCCCTCCTCCTCCGGAGCTTCCATTCGGTTAAACTTAGGGGCCGCTTGGAACCGCCCGTGCCCGGGGAAGGTGCTCCTCTTCGGCTTACTGTGACGCGAGCATGCCCTCCTCCTCCGGAGCTTCCATTCGGTTAAACTTAGGGGCCGCTTGGCACCGCCCGTGCCCGGGGAAGGTGCTCCTCTACGGCTTAACTGCCACGCACGCTGGCCGGAGCTCTGGTACGGTCCGAACCGCGCGAAACGTCGCCACCGATCGTGTCCGGGGGAACGTGCTCTTCTTCGTCCACTCTCCTCTTCGCCCACGCTCTTCTTCGGCGCACGCCGGCCGTCTAACCGCTCCAGCGCCCCGTCGTGCCGCTCGGCGAAACTACAATGCCCCCGAATATTTTTTAGACCCGCGAAGCACTGAACCCGCGAAAGGTGAACCGCGAAGTAGCGAGGGTTCACTGTATGTATAAGACCAAGACCTACAAAAAAGTCTCTTGGAGCAATGAGCTAGGTTTTACAGGAAGTCGGCCATTTTGAATTTACTTAAAAGGGGGCGGGTCACCACAATGGACTTTGTGTAGAAATTATTATTGGGGCCCGAGCAGCGACCGCGGCGAGGTCCCTATTGTTTTTGTAGAAAATATTATTACTTTTATTATTATTATTATTATTATTATTAGGGCCTGAGCAGCGACCGCTGCGAAGTCCCTATTGTTTTTGTAGAAATTATTATTATTATTATTTTTCCGATTGTTCGATCGCATTTTTGACCCCCGAAACATGCACAAAAACTCACCAAACTTGGCAGTCTCATCGGGCATGGCGAAAAATTTGATATTTTAACGTCTAATATGAACAGGAAGTGAGTTATGAAATTTTGAAAGTCCGACTTTTGCCCTTTTTTGCATGTTTACAGGGGTCATTCTTTTGCACCCTGTTCCTAAAGGCTTCATCTGATTGCCTTAAAATTCTGTCTGTAGCATCTGAAGACCTGGCACAAACACTGGGGCTAAAATTTTTTGTTTCCGAAATACTATATGACGGGGGCGGGGCATCAAAGTTTTCACTTAAGATTTCCTTCGCCGCAATGGACAAAATGCTTAATAACTCTCCTGCACATGCTGCTAAAAATCCAAAACTTCACATGTACATAAAGAGTCTGTACCTGAAGACATCTATATGTTTATATTCAGTTATACACCTTGCGCCAATCAATATCATTTTTTACATTTTGACGTACTGCACGGTGCCCTTTTAACGAATCTGATTGAAAATTGGCTAGAAAAGACTCAAGACATTGATCTTACTCTATCCCTATTTTTGTGACTTTCCTTCGAAGGGCGTGGCTATTACGGTGCCGCAGAGTCTGATTATTCTCCGTGGCAACAAAAGTTCCTGCAAAATGATTCAGATGATCCATCTTCTCGAAATTTTTCACATTTGAGGATATTCAGGCCCTGAAGACGGCTGCCAACTTATTTTTGATCGCAGTGGTAGCGCCACCAACTGGTTAAAACAAATACAAATTATTTTCGTTGATTTTTTTCTCCGGGCAGGTTAACAAAATCTACCTTACATTTGCTCGGATGAGTGTTTAGGCCTTGAGGATGTCACAATACGAAAGTCTTTCGCCTTCTTCAGAGTGTCACATGATGGTGTCTTGTGGCCCGTCTTTATCAGCTGATGTTCCATGAGGGCGTGACTTACCTGTCACAAGAATGAAGGCAAGTCACGCCCCCCGCTGTCCGTTCACTCCGCCAAAATGCTGCTCCAGGTGGTAGAGAGGATGAAGGCTCCCTTGTCTCTGTTCATGGTTTTTATGCCTCGCTTGCAGATCTCAATGGCCTCTCTGATCCAGCGCTGTTGTTTGTTCTCTTCGGTGCGGATGACCCTGCCCTTCTCCCGGTCCATGATGTGGTTTTCCCTTTTGCAGTGGTCAGTGATTGCTGATTTGTAATGTTCATGTTGTGCTTGTTCTTTTACTGCTCTGATTTTTCATTTTTTTGACAGGTAAGTCACACCCTCATGGAACATCAGCTGATAAAGACGGGTCTCAAGACACCATCATGCGACACTCTGAAGAAGGCGAAAGACTCGCCGAAACATGTCAGGTAAAAAATTAACCTAAAACATAATTGTCTGCTTTTAATGAATCAGTCAAATATCAATAATAAGAAGACAAAATGAACCTAATACAAATAAATGAATGCTTAATAACTCCCCTGCACATGCTCCTAAAAATCCAAACCTTCACCTGTAAATAAAACGTCCCGACCTGAAGACATCTTAATGTTATTATTTTGTTATACACACAGTGCCGCCAAGTGGAATCAAAAATGTGTTTTTATTTTAATTTTCACGTACTGCACGGTGCCCTTTTGACAAATCCGACTGAAAATTAGTCAGAAAAGACTCAAGACAATGATCTTACTCTCTGCCGAATTTTGTGACGTTTTGGCAAAAGGCGTGGCTATTAAGGTGCTGAAAAGTCCGATTGTACTCTGTGGCAACAAAAGCTCCGGCAACATGACTCAGATGATCCTATCTTCTCGAAGTTGTACACATTTGAGGATACTTCAGCCCTGAAGACATCTACCAACTTATTTTACATCGTAGTAGTAGCGCCACCAACTGGTAAAAGCTAATACAAGTTATTTTCTTGGATGTTTTTCTCCGTGCAACTCAACAAGGTCGCCCTCATATATGCTCGGATGACTGTTTCGGCCATGAGGATGTCACAATACGAAATTCGTGATTTTTCGTGAAAAGTTGTGGGAGTGGCATTGCACTGTTCGGCAATAAAACAAAGCTGATTATGAGGTTCTAAATATGAACGACATCTCGTAAAACTTTACACACACATCAGGCCGAGCAAATTTATCAATATTTTATACGTTAGTTGTGCAGCTTTTTTGAAATGGCTCGCCATGGCCCTCGAGAAATGTTAAAAAAAAGCAGCTCTGGTTGAGTGTTTCACCTCGCTTTTTGTAAATTTTATGGAGTACAGTGAACCCTCGGTTATCGCGGTTAATGGGGACCGAGACCACCCGCGAAAACTGAAAATCCGCGAAGTAGCGGCGCACCTTCAAAAATGCTTAAAAATAATATACAATATATATAATAAATATATAATATATATATATATATATATATATATATATATATATATATATATATATATATATATATACGGGGAGAGAGAGAGTGAAATTCATGTTATAACAAAAAAACCAAATTATTATTAAAACGTATTATTTTTTTATTCCCCAGCCATTCTTTTTGTATTTATTTAATTACTCCGACTTTTACCTGCTGGTACGCCGTCCGGTGTGCCCTGTGAAATGAAAGGTGGCATTCTTTATTTATTTATTCATTCATAACTGACAGCCTCGCGCTCCGCTCGTGCCCGGGCAGAAGAGGTGCTCCAATTTGGCTTAACTGTGACACACGCCCGTCCTCCTCCCCCGGAGATTCCATTCGGTTAAACTTAGGGGCCGCTTGGCACCGCCCGTGCCCGGGGAAGGTGCTCCTCTTCGGCTTACTGTGACGCGAGCATGCCCTCCTCCTCCGGAGCTTCCATTCGGTTAAACTTAGGGGCCGCTTGGAACCGCCCGTGCCCGGGGAAGGTGCTCCTCTTTGGCTTACTGTGACGCGAGCATGCCCTCCTCCTCCGGAGCTTCCATTCGGTTAAACTTAGGGGCCGCTTGGCACCGCCCGTGCCCGGGGAAGGTGCTCCTCTACGGCTTAACTGCCACGCACGCTGGGCGGAGCTCTGGTACGGTCCGAACCGCGCGAAACGTCGCCACCGATCGTGTCCGGGGGAACGTGCTCTTCTTCGTCCACTCTCCTCTTCGCCCACGCTCTTCTTCGGCGCACGCCGGCCGTCTAACCGCTCCAGCGCCCTGTCGTGCCGCTCGGCGAAACTACAATGCCCCCGAATATTTTTTAGACCCGCGAAGCACTGAACCCGCGAAAGGTGAACCGCGAAGTAGCGAGGGTTCACTGTATGTATAAGACCAAGACCTACAAAAAAGTCTCTTGGAGCAATGAGCTAGGTTTTACAGGAAGTCGGCCATTTTGAATTTACTTAAAAGGGGGCGGGTCACCACAATGGACTTTGTGTAGAAATTATTATTGGGGCCCGAGCAGCGACGGCGGCGAGGTCCCTATTGTTTTTCTAGAAATTGTTATTAGGGCCCGAGCTGCGACGGCTGCGAGGTCCCTATTGTTTTTGTAGAAAATATTATTACTTTTATTATTATTATTATTATTATTATTAGGGCCTGAGCAGCGACCGCTGCGAAGTCCCTATTGTTTTTGTAGAAATTATTATTATTATTATTTTTCCGATTGTTCGATCGCATTTTTGACCCCCGAAACATGCACAAAAACTCACCAAACTTGGCAGTCTCATCGGGCATGGCGAAAAATTTGATATTTTAACGTCTAATATGAACAGGAAGTGAGTTATGAATTTTTGAAAGTCTGACTTTTGCCCTTTTTTGCATGTTTACAGGGGTCATTCTTTTGCACCCTGATCCTAAAGGCTTCATCTGATTGCCTTAAAATTCTGTCTGTAGCATCTGAAGACCTGGCACAAACACTGGGGCTAAAATTTTTTGTTTCCGAAATACTATATGACGGGGGCGGGGCATCAAAGTTTTCACTTAAGATTTCCTTCGCCGCAATGGACAAAATGCTTAATAACTCTCCTGCACATGCTGCTAAAAATCCAAAACTTCACATGTACATAAAGAGTCTGGACCTGAAGACATCTATATGTTTATATTCAGTTATACACCTTGCGCCAATCAATATCATTTTTTACATTTTTACGTACTGCACGGTGCCCTTTTAACGAATCTGATTGAAAATTGGCTAGAAAAGACTCAAGACATTGATCTTACTCTATCCCTATTTTTGTGACTTTCCTTCGAAGGGCGTGGGTATTACGGTGCCGCAGAGTCTGATTATTCTCCGTGGCAACAAAAGTTCCTGCAAAATGATTCAGATGATCCATCTTCTCGAAATTTTTTACATTTGAGGATATTCAGGCCCTGAAGACGGCTGCCAACTTATTTTTGATCGCAGTGGTAGCACCACCAACTGGTTAAAACAAATACAAATTATTTTCGTTGATTTTTTTCTCCGGGCAGGTTAACAAAATCTACCTTACATTTGCTCGGATGAGTGTTTAGGCCTTGAGGATGTCACAATACGAAAGTCTTTCGCCTTCTTCAGAGTGTCACATGATGGTGTCTTGTGGCCCGTCTTTATCAGCTGATGTTCCATGAGTGCGTGACTTACCTGTCACAAGAACGAAGGCAAGTCACGCCCCCCGCTGTCCGTTCACTCCGCCAAAATGCTGCTCCAGGTGGTAGAGAGGATGAAGGTTCCCTTGTCTCTGTTCATGGTTTTTATGCCTCGCTTGCAGATCTCAATGGCCTCTCTGATCCAGCGCTGTTGTTTGTTCTCTTCTGTGCGGATGACCCTGCCCTTCTCCCGGTCCATGATGTGGTTTTCCCTTTTGCAGTGGTCAGTGATTGCTGATTTGTAATGTTCATGTTGTGCTTGTTCTTTTACTGCTCTGATTTTTTAATTTTTTTGACAGGTAAGTCACACCCTCATGGAACATCAGCTGATAAAGACTGGTCTCAAGACACCATCATGCGACACTCTGAAGAAGGCGAAAGACTCGCCGAAACATGTCAGGTAAAAAATTAACCTAAAACATAAATGTCTGCTTTTAATGAATCAGTCAAATATCAATAATAAGAAGACAAAATGAACCTAATACAAATAAATGAATGCTTAATAACTCCCCTGCACATGCTCCTAAAAATCCAAACCTTCACCTGTAAATAAAACGTCCCGACCTGAAGACATCTTAATGTTATTATTTTGTTATACACACAGTGCCGCCAAGTGGAATCAAAAATTTGTTTTTATTTTAATTTTCACGTACTGCACGGTGCCCTTTTGACGAATCCGACTGAAAATTAGTCAGAAAAGACTCAAGACAATGATCTTACTCTCTGCCGAATTTTGTGACGTTTTGGCAAAAGGCGTGGCTATTAAGGTGCTGAAAAGTCCGATTGTACTTTGTGGCAACAAAAGCTCCGGCAACATGACTCAGATGATCCTATCTTCTCGAAGTTGTACACATTTGAGGATACTTCAGCCCTGAAGACATCTACCAACTTATTTTACATCGTAGTAGTAGCGCCACCAACTGGTAAAAGCTAATACAAGTTATTTTCTTGGATGTTTTTCTCCGTGCAACTCAACATGGTCGCCCTCATATATGCTCGGATGACTGTTTCGGCCATGAGGATGTCACAATACGAAATTCATGATTTTTCGTGAAAAGTTGTGGGAGTGGCATTGCACTGTTCGGCAATAAAACAAAGCTGATTATGAGGTTCTAAATATGAACGACAACTCGTAAAACTTTACACACACATCAGGCCGAGCAAATTTATCAATATTTTATAAGTTAGTTGTGCAGCTTTTTTGAAATGGCTCGCCATGGCCCTCGAGAAATGTTAAAAAAAAGCAGCTCTGGTTGAGTGTTTCACCTCGCTTTTTGTAAATTTTATGGAGTACAGTGAACCCTCGGTTATCGCGGTTAATGGGGACCGAGACCACCCGCGAAAACTGAAAATCCGCGAAGTAGCGGCGCACCTTCAAAAATGCTTAAAAAAAATATACAATATATATAATAAATATATATATATATATATATATATATATATATATATATATATATATATACGGGGAGAGAGAGAGTGAAATTCATTTTAGAACAAAAAAACCAAATTATTATTAAAACGTATTATTTTTTTATTCCCCAGCCATTCTTTTTGTATTTATTTAATTACTCCGACTTTTACCTGCTGGTACGCCGTCCGGTGTGCCCTGTGAAATGAAAGGTGGCATTCTTTATTTATTTATTCATTTATTCATTCATAACTGACAGCCTCGCGCTCCGCTCGTGCCCGGGCGGAAGAGGTGCTCCAATTCGGCTTAACTGTGACACACGCCCGCCCTCCTCCCCCGGAACTTCCATTCGGTTAAACTTAGGGGCCGCTTGGCACCGCCCGTGCCCGGGGAAGGTGCTCCTCTTCGGCTTACTGTGACGCGAGCATGCCCTCCTCCTCCGGAGCTTCCATTCAGTTAAACTTAGGGGCCGCTTGGAACCGCCCGTGCCCGGGGAAGGTGCTCCTCTTCGGCTTACTGTGACGCGAGCATGCCCTCCTCCTCCGGAGCTTCCATTCGGTTAAACTTAGGGGCCGCTTGGAACCGCCCGTGCCCGGGGAAGGTGCTCCTCTTCGGCTTACTGTGACGCGAGCATGCCCTCCTCCTCCGGAGCTTCCATTCGGTTAAACTTAGGGGCCGCTTGGCACCGCCCGTGCCCGGGGAAGGTGCTCCTCTACGGCTTAACTGCCACGCACGCCGGCCGGAGCTCTGGTACGGTCCGAACCGCGCGAAACGTCGCCACCGATCGTGTCCGGGAGAACGTGCTCTTCTTCGTCCACTCTCCTCTTCGCCCACGCTCTTCTTCGGCGCACGCCGGCCGTCTAACCGCTCCAGCGCCCCGTCGTGCCGCTCGGCGAAACTACAATGCCCCCGAATATTTTTTAGACCCGCGAAGCACTGAACCCGCGAAAGGTGAACCGCGAAGTAGCGAGGGTTCACTGTATGTATAAGACCAAGACCTACAAAAAAGTCTCTTGGAGCAATGAGCTAGGTTTTACAGGAAGTCGGCCATTTTGAATTTACTTAAAAGGGGGCGAGTCACCACAATGGACTTTGTGTAGAAATTATTATTGGGGCCCGAGCAGCGACGGCGGCGAGGTCCCTATTGTTTTTGTAGAAATTATTATTAGGGCCTGAGCAGCGACCGCTACGAGGTCCCCATTGTTTTTGTGGAAATTATTATTATTTTTATTATTATTATTATTAGGGCCCGAGCAGTGACCGCTGCGAGGTCCCTATTGTTTTTCTAGAAATTGTTATTAGGGCCCGAGCTGCGACGGCTGCGAGGTCCCTATTGTTTTTGTAGAAAATATTATTACTTTTATTATTATTAATATTATTATTATTATTATTAGGGCCTGAGCAGCGACCGCTGCGAAGTCCCTATTGTTTTTGTAGAAATTATTATTATTATTATTTTTCCGATTGTTCGATCGCATTTTTGACCCCCGAAACATGCACAAAAACTCACCAAACTTGGCAGTCTCATCGGGCATGGCGAAAAATTTGATATTTTAACGTCTAATATGAACAGGAAGTGAGTTATGAATTTTTGAAAGTCCGACTTTTGCCCTTTTTTGCATGTTTACAGGGGTCATTCTTTTGCACCCTGATCCTAAAGGCTTCATCTGATTGCCTTAAAATTCTGTCTGTAGCATCTGAAGACCTGGGACAAACACTGGGGCTAAAATTTTTTGTTTCCGAAATACTATATGACGGGGCCGGGGCTTCAAAGTTTTCACTTAAGATTTCCTTCGCCGCAATGGACAAAATGCTTAATAACTCTCCTGCACATGCTGCTAAAAATCCAAAACTTCACATGTACATAAAAAGTCTGTACCTGAAGACATCTATATGTTTATATTCAGTTATACACCTTGCGCCAATCAATATCATTTTTTACATTTTGACGTACTGCACGGTGCCCTTTTAACGAATCTGATTGAAAATTGGCTAGAAAAGACTCAAGACATTGATCTTACTCTATCCCTATTTTTGTGACTTTCCTTCGAAGGGCGTGGCTATTACGGTGCCGCAGAGTCTGATTATTCTCCGTGGCAACAAAAGTTCCTGCAAAATGATTCAGATGATCCATCTTCTCGAAATTTTTCACATTTGAGGATATTCAGGCCCTGAAGACGGCTGCCAACTTATTTTTGATCGCAGTGGTAGCGCCACCAACTGGTTAAAACAAATACAAATTATTTTCGTTGATGTTTTTCTCCGGGCAGGTGAACAAAATCTACCTTATATTTGCTCGGATGACTGTTTCGGCCATGAGGATGTCACAATACGAAATTCGTCCTTTTTCGTGAAAAGTTGTGGGAGTGGCATTGCACTGTTCGGCAATAAAACAAAGCTGATTATGAGGTTCTAAATATGAACGACAACTCGTAAAACTTTACACACACATCAGGCCGAGCAAATTTATCAATATTTTATACGTTAGTTGTGCAGCTTTTTTGAAATGGCTCGCCATGGCCCTCGAGAAATGTTAAAGAAAGCAGCTCTGGTTGAGTGTTTCACCTCGCTTTTTGTAAATTTTATGGAGTACAGTGAACCCTCGGTTATCGCGGTTAATGGGGACCGAGACCACCCGCGAAAACTGAAAATCCGCGAAGTAGCGGCGCACCTTCAAAAATGCTTAAAAAAAATAAACAATATATATAATAAATATATATATATTTATATATATATATATATATATATATATATATATATATATATATACGGGGAGAGAGAGAGTGAAATTCATGTTATAACAAAAAAACCAAATTATTATTAAAACGTATTATTTTTTTATTCCCCAGCCATTCTTTTAGTATTTATTTAATTACTCCGACTTTTACCTGCTGGTACGCCGTCCGGTGTGCCCTGTGAAATGAAAGGTGGCATTCTTTATTTATTTATTCATTTATTCATTCATAACTGACAGCCTCGCGCTCCGCTCGTGCCCGGGCAGAAGAGGTGCTCCAATTTGGCTTAACTGTGACACACGCCCGCCCTCCGCCCCCGGAGCTTCCATTCGGTTAAACTTAGGGGCCGCTTGGAACCGCCCGTGCCCGGGGAAGGTGCTCCTCTTCGGCTTACTGTGACGCGAGCATGCCCTCCTCCTCCCGAGCTTCCATTCGGTTAAACTTAGGGGCCGCTTGGCACCGCCCGTGCCCGGGGAAGGTGCTCCTCTACGGCTTAACTGCCACGCACGCTGGCCGGAGCTCTGGTACGGTCCGAACCGCGCGAAACGTCGCCACCGATCGTGTCCGGGAGAACGTGCTCTTCTTCGTCCACTCTCCTCTTCGCCCACGCTCTTCTTCGGCGCACGCCGGCCGTCTAACCGCTCCAGCGCCCCGTCGTGCCGCTCGGCGAAACTACAATGCCCCCGAATATTTTTTAGACCCGCGAAGCACTGAACCCGCGAAAGGTGAACCGCGAAGTAGCGAGGGTTCACTGTATGTATAAGACCGTATATATATATATATACGGGGAGAGAGAGAGTGAAATTCATGTTATAACAAAAAAACCAAATTATTATTAAAACGTATTATTTTTTTATTCCCCAGCCATTCTTTTAGTATTTATTTAATTACTCCGACTTTTACCTGCTGGTACGCCGTCCGGTGTGCCCTGTGAAATGAAAGGTGGCATTCTTTATTTATTTATTCATTTATTCATTCATAACTGACAGCCTCGCGCTCCGCTCGTGCCCGGGCAGAAGAGGTGCTCCAATTTGGCTTAACTGTGACACACGCCCGCCCTCCTCCCCCGGAGCTTCCATTCGGTTAAACTTAGGGGCCGCTTGGCACCGCCCGTGCCCGGGGAAGGTGCTCCTCTTCGGCTTACTGTGACGCGAGCATGCCCTCCTCCTCCGGAGCTTCCATTCGGTTAAACTTAGGGGCCGCTTGGAACCGCCCGTGCCCGGGGAAGGTGCTCCTCTACGGCTTAACTGCCACGCACGCCGGCCGGAGCTCTGGTACGGTCCGAACCGCGCGAAACGTCGCCACCGATCGTGTCCGGGGGAACGTGCTCTTCTTCGTCCACTCTCCTCTTCGCCCACGCTCTTCTTCGGCGCACGCCGGCCGTCTAACCGCTCCAGCGCCCCGTCGTGCCGCTCGGCGAAACTAAAATGCCCCCGAATATTTTTTAGACCCGCGAAGCACTGAACCCGCGAAAGGTGAACCGCGAAGTAGCGAGGGTTCACTGTATGTATAAGACCAAGACCTACAAAAAAGTCTCTTGGAGCAATGAGCTAGGTTTTACAGGAAGTCGGCCATTTTGAATTTACTTAAAAGGGGGCGGGTCACCACAATGGACTTTGTGTAGAAATTATTATTGGGCCCCGAGCAGCGACCGCGGCGAGGTCCCTATTGTTTTTGTAGAAAACATTATTACTTTTATTATTATTATTATTATTATTATTAGGGCCTGAGCAGCGACCGCTGCGAAGTCCCTATTGTTTTTGTAGAAATTATTATTATTATTATTTTTCCGATTGTTCGATCGCATTTTTGACCCCCGAAACATGCACAAAAACTCACCAAACTTGGCAGTCTCATCGGGCATGGCGAAAAATTTGATATTTTAACGTCTAATATGAACAGGAAGTGAGTTATGAATTTTTGAAAGTCCGACTTTTGCCCTTTTTTGCATGTTTACAGGGGTCATTCTTTTGCACCCTGATCCTAAAGGCTTCATCTGATTGCCTTAAAATTCTGTCTGTAGCATCTGAAGACCTGGGACAAACACTGGGGCTAAAATTTTTTGTTTCCGAAATACTATATGACGGGGGCGGGGCTTCAAAGTTTTCACTTAAGATTTCCTTCGCCGCAATGGACAAAATGCTTAATAACATTCCTGCACATGCTGCTAAAAATCCAAAACTTCACATGTACATAAAGAGTCTGTACCTGAAGACATCTATATGTTTATATTCAGTTATACACCTTGCGCCAATCAATATCAATTTTTACATTTTGACGTACTGCACGGTGCCCTTTTAACGAATCTGATTGAAAATTGGCTAGAAAAGACTCAAGACATTGATCTTACTCTATCCCTATTTTTGTGACTTTCCTTCGAAGGGCGTGGCTATTACGGTGCCGCAGAGTCTGATTATTCTCCGTGGCAACAAAAGTTCCTGCAAAATGATTCAGATGATCCATCTTCTCGAAATTTTTCACATTTGAGGATATTCAGGCCCTGAAGACGGCTGCCAACTTATTTTTGATCGCAGTGGTAGCGCCACCAACTGGTTAAAACAAATACAAATTATTTTCGTTGATTTTTTTCTCCGGGCAGGTTAACAAAATCTACCTTACATTTGCTCGGATGAGTGTTTAGGCCTTGAGGATGTCACAATACGAAAGTCTTTCGCCTTCTTCAGAGTGTCACATGATGGTGTCTTGTGGCCCGTCTTTATCAGCTGATGTTCCATGAGGGCGTGACTTACCTGTCACAAGAATGCAGGCAAGTCACGCCCCCCGCTGTCCGTTCACTCCGCCAAAATGCTGCTCCAGGTGGTAGAGAGGATGAAGGCTCCCTTGTCTCTGTTCATGGTTTTTATGCCTCGCTTGCAGATCTCAATGGCCTCTCTGATCCAGCGCTGTTGTTTGTTCTCTTCGGTGCGGATGACCCTGCCCTTCTCCCGGTCCATGATGTGGTTTTCCCTTTTGCAGTGGTCAGTGATTGCTGATTTGTAATGTTCATGTTGTGCTTGTTCTTTTACTGCTCTGATTTTTTCATTTTTTTGACAGGTAAGTCACACCCTCATGGAACATCAGCTGATAAAGACGGGTCTCAAGACACCATCATGCGACACTCTGAAGAAGGCAAAAGACTCGCCGAAACATGTCAGGTAAAAAATTAACCTAAAACATAATTGTCTGCTTTTAATGAATCAGTCAAATATCAATAATAAGAAGACAAAATGAACCTAATACAAATAAATGAATGCTTAATAACTCCCCTGCACATGCTCCTAAAAATCCAAACCTTCACCTGTAAATAAAACGTCCCGACCTGAAGACATCTTAATGTTATTATTTTGTTATACACACAGCGCCGCCAAGTGGAATCAAAAATTTGTTTTTATTTTAATTTTCACGTACTGCACGGTGCCCTTTTGACGAATCCGACTGAAAATTAGTCAGAAAAGACTCAAGACAATGATCTTACTCTCTGCCGAATTTTGTGACGTTTTGGCAAAAGGCGTGGCTATTACGGTGCTGAAAAGTCCGATTGTACTCTGTGGCAACAAAAGCTCCGGCAACATGACTCAGATGATCCTATCTTCTCGAAGTTGTACACATTTGAGGATACTTCAGCCCAGAAGACATCTACCAACTTATTTTACATCGTAGTAGTAGCGCCACCAACTGGTAAAAGCTAATACAAGTTATTTTCTTGGATGTTTTTCTCCGTGCAACTCAACAAGGTCGCCCTCATATATGCTCGGATGACTGTTTCGGCCATGAGGATGTCACAATACGAAATTAGTCCTTTTTCGTGAAAAGTTGTGGGAGTGGCATTGCACTGTTCGGAAATAAAACAACGCTGATTATGAGGTTCTAAATATGAACGACAACTCGTGAAACTTTACACACACATCAGGCCGAGCAAATTTATCAATATTTTATACGTTAGTTGTGCAGCTTTTTTGAAATGGCTCGCCATGGCCCTCGAGAAATGTTCAAAAAAGCAGCCCTGATTGAGTGTTTCACCTCGCTTTTTGTAAATTTTATGGAGTACAGTGAACCCTCGGTTATCGCGGTTAATGGGGACCGAGACCACCCGCGAAAACTGAAAATCCGCGAAGTAGCGGCGCACCTTCAAAAATGCTTAAAAAAAATATACAATATATATATATATAGATATATATATATATATATATATATATATATATACGGGGAGAGAGAGAGTGAAATTCATTTTATAACAAAAAAACCAAATTATTATTAAAACGTATTATTTTTTTATTCCCCAGCCATTCTTTTTGTATTTATTTAATTACTCCGACTTTTACCTGCTGGTACGCCGTCCGGTGTGCCCTGTGAAATGAAAGGTGGCATTCTTTATTTATTTATTCATTTATTCATTCATAACTGACAGCCTCGCGCTCCGCTCGTGCCCGGGCGGAAGAGGTGCTCCAATTCGGCTTAACTGTGACACACGCCCGCCCTCCTCCCCCGGAACTTCCATTCTGTTAAACTTAGGGGCCGCTTGGCACCGCCCGTGCCCGGGGAAGGTGCTCCTCTTCGGCTTACTGTGACGCGAGCATGCCCTCCTCCTCCGGAGCTTCCATTCAGTTAAACTTAGGGGCCGCTTGGAACCGCCCGTGCCCGGGGAAGGTGCTCCTCTTCGGCTTACTGTGACGCGAGCATGCCCTCCTCCTCCGGAGCTTCCATTCGGTTAAACTTAGGGGCCGCTTGGAACCGCCCGTGCCCGGGGAAGGTGCTCCTCTTCGGCTTACTGTGACGCGAGCATGCCCTCCTCCTCCGGAGCTTCCATTCGGTTAAACTTAGGGGCCGCTTGGCACCGCCCGTGCCCGGGGAAGGTGCTCCTCTACGGCTTAACTGCCACGCACGCCGGCCGGAGCTCTGGTACGGTCCGAACCGCGCGAAACGTCGCCACCGATCGTGTCCGGGAGAACGTGCTCTTCTTCGTCCACTCTCCTCTTCGCCCACGCTCTTCTTCGGCGCACGCCGGCCGTCTAACCGCTCCAGCGCCCCATTTGAGGATATTCAGGCCCTGAAGACGGCTGCCAACTTATTTTTGATCGCAGTGGTAGCGCCACCAACTGGTTAAAACAAATACAAATTATTTTCGTTGATTTTTTTCTCCGGGCAGGTTAACAAAATCTACCTTACATTTGCTCGGATGAGTGTTTAGGCCTTGAGGATGTCACAATACGAAAGTCTTTCGCCTTCTTCAGAGTGTCACATGATGGTGTCTTGTGGCCCGTCTTTATCAGCTGATGTTCCATGAGGGCGTGACTTACCTGTCACAAGAATGAAGGCAAGTCACGCCCCCCGCTGTCCGTTCACTCCGCCAAAATGCTGCTCCAGGTGGTAGGTGCTCCAATTCGGCTTAACTGTGACACACGCCCGCCCTCCTCCCCCGGAACTTCCATTCTGTTAAACTTAGGGGCCGCTTGGCACCGCCCGTGCCCGGGGAAGGTGCTCCTCTTCGGCTTACTGTGACGCGAGCATGCCCTCCTCCTCCGGAGCTTCCATTCAGTTAAACTTAGGGGCCGCTTGGAACCGCCCGTGCCCGGGGAAGGTGCTCCTCTTCGGCTTACTGTGACGCGAGCATGCCCTCCTCCTCCGGAGCTTCCATTCGGTTAAACTTAGGGGCCGCTTGGAACCGCCCGTGCCCGGGGAAGGTGCTCCTCTTCGGCTTACTGTGACGCGAGCATGCCCTCCTCCTCCGGAGCTTCCATTCGGTTAAACTTAGGGGCCGCTTGGCACCGCCCGTGCCCGGGGAAGGTGCTCCTCTACGGCTTAACTGCCACGCACGCCGGCCGGAGCTCTGGTACGGTCCGAACCGCGCGAAACGTCGCCACCGATCGTGTCCGGGAGAACGTGCTCTTCTTCGTCCACTCTCCTCTTCGCCCACGCTCTTCTTCGGCGCACGCCGGCCGTCTAACCGCTCCAGCGCCCCATTTGAGGATATTCAGGCCCTGAAGACGGCTGCCAACTTATTTTTGATCGCAGTGGTAGCGCCACCAACTGGTTAAAACAAATACAAATTATTTTCGCTCGGCGAAACTACAATGCCCCCGAATATTTTTTAGACCCGCGAAGCACTGAACCCGCGAAAGGTGAACCGCGAAGTAGCGAGGGTTCACTGTATGTATAAGACCAAGACCTACAAAAAAGTCTCTTGGAGCAATGAGCTAGGTTTTACAGGAAGTCGGCCATTTTGAATTTACTTAAAAGGGGGCGGGTCACCACAATGGACTTTGTGTAGAAATTATTATTGGGGCCCGAGCAGCGACGGCGGCGAGGTCCCTATTGTTTTTGTAGAAATTATTATTAGGGCCTGAGCAGCGACCGCTACGAGGTCCCCATTGTTTTTGTGGAAATTATTATTATTTTTATTATTATTATTATTAGGGCCCGAGCAGTGACCGCTGCGAGGTCCCTATTGTTTTTCTAGAAATTGTTATTAGGGCCCGAGCTGCGACGGCTGCGAGGTCCCTATTGTTTTTGTAGAAAATATTATTACTTTTATTATTATTAATATTATTATTATTATTATTAGGGCCTGAGCAGCGACCGCTGCGAAGTCCCTATTGTTTTTGTAGAAATTATTATTATTATTATTTTTCCGATTGTTCGATCGCATTTTTGACCCCCGAAACATGCACAAAAACTCACCAAACTTGGCAGTCTCATCGGGCATGGCGAAAAATTTGATATTTTAACGTCTAATATGAACAGGAAGTGAGTTATGAATTTTTGAAAGTCCGACTTTTGCCCTTTTTTGCATGTTTACAGGGGTCATTCTTTTGCACCCTGATCCTAAAGGCTTCATCTGATTGCCTTAAAATTCTGTCTGTAGCATCTGAAGACCTGGGACAAACACTGGGGCTAAAATTTTTTGTTTCCGAAATACTATATGACGGGGGCGGGTCTTCAAAGTTTTCACTTAAGATTTCCTTCGCCGCAATGGACAAAATGCTTAATAACTCTCCTGCACATGCTGCTAAAAATCCAAAACTTCACATGTACATAAAAAGTCTGTACCTGAAGACATCTATATGTTTATATTCAGTTATACACCTTGCGCCAATCAATATCATTTTTTACATTTTGACGTACTGCACGGTGCCCTTTTAACGAATCTGATTGAAAATTGGCTAGAAAAGACTCAAGACATTGATCTTACTCTATCCCTATTTTTGTGACTTTCCTTCGAAGGGCGTGGCTATTACGGTGCCGCAGAGTCTGATTATTCTCCGTGGCAACAAAAGTTCCTGCAAAATGATTCAGATGATCCATCTTCTCGAAATTTTTCACATTTGAGGATATTCAGGCCCTGAAGACGGCTGCCAACTTATTTTTGATCGCAGTGGTAGCGCCACCAACTGGTTAAAACAAATACAAATTATTTTCGTTGATTTTTTTCTCCGGGCAGGTTAACAAAATCTACCTTACATTTGCTCGGATGAGTGTTTAGGCCTTGAGGATGTCACAATACGAAAGTCTTTCGCCTTCTTCAGAGTGTCACATGATGGTGTCTTGTGGCCCGTCTTTATCAGCTGATGTTCCATGAGGGCGTGACTTACCTGTCACAAGAATGCAGGCAAGTCACGCCCCCCGCTGTCCGTTCACTCCGCCAAAATGCTGCTCCAGGTGGTAGAGAGGATGAAGGCTCCCTTGTCTCTGTTCATGGTTTTTATGCCTCGCTTGCAGATCTCAATGGCCTCTCTGATCCAGCGCTGTTGTTTGTTCTCTTCGGTGCGGATGACCCTGCCCTTCTCCCGGTCCATGATGTGGTTTTCCCTTTTGCAGTGGTCAGTGATTGCTGATTTGTAATGTTCATGTTGTGCTTGTTCTTTTACTGCTCTGATTTTTTCATTTTTTTGACAGGTAAGTCACACCCTCATGGAACATCAGCTGATAAAGACGGGTCTCAAGACACCATCATGCGACACTCTGAAGAAGGCAAAAGACTCGCCGAAACATGTCAGGTAAAAAATTAACCTAAAACATAATTGTCTGCTTTTAATGAATCAGTCAAATATCAATAATAAGAAGACAAAATGAACCTAATACAAATAAATGAATGCTTAATAACTCCCCTGCACATGCTCCTAAAAATCCAAACCTTCACCTGTAAATAAAACGTCCCGACCTGAAGACATCTTAATGTTATTATTTTGTTATACACACAGCGCCGCCAAGTGGAATCAAAAATTTGTTTTTATTTTAATTTTCACGTACTGCACGGTGCCCTTTTGACGAATCCGACTGAAAATTAGTCAGAAAAGACTCAAGACAATGATCTTACTCTCTGCCGAATTTTGTGACGTTTTGGCAAAAGGCGTGGCTATTACGGTGCTGAAAAGTCCGATTGTACTCTGTGGCAACAAAAGCTCCGGCAACATGACTCAGATGATCCTATCTTCTCGAAGTTGTACACATTTGAGGATACTTCAGCCCAGAAGACATCTACCAACTTATTTTACATCGTAGTAGTTGCGCCACCAACTGGTAAAAGCTAATACAAGTTATTTTCTTGGATGTTTTTCTCCGTGCAACTCAACAAGGTCGCCCTCATATATGCTCGGATGACTGTTTCGGCCATGAGGATGTCACAATACGAAATTAGTCCTTTTTCGTGAAAAGTTGTGGGAGTGGCATTGCACTGTTCGGAAATAAAACAACGCTGATTATGAGGTTCTAAATATGAACGACAACTCGTGAAACTTTACACACACATCAGGCCGAGCAAATTTATCAATATTTTATACGTTAGTTGTGCAGCTTTTTTGAAATGGCTCGCCATGGCCCTCGAGAAATGTTCAAAAAAGCAGCCCTGATTGAGTGTTTCACCTCGCTTTTTGTAAATTTTATGGAGTACAGTGAACCCTCGGTTATCGCGGTTAATGGGGACCGAGACCACCCGCGAAAACTGAAAATCCGCGAAGTAGCGGCGCACCTTCAAAAATGCTTAAAAAAAATATACAATATATATATATATAGATATATATATATATATATATATATATATATACGGGGAGAGAGAGAGTGAAATTCATTTTATAACAAAAAAACCAAATTATTATTAAAACGTATTATTTTTTTATTCCCCAGCCATTCTTTTTGTATTTATTTAATTACTCCGACTTTTACCTGCTGGTACGCCGTCCGGTGTGCCCTGTGAAATGAAAGGTGGCATTCTTTATTTATTTATTCATTCATAACTGACAGCCTCGCGCTCCGCTCGTGCCCGGGCGGAAGAGGTGCTCCAATTCGGCTTAACTGTGACACACGCCCGCCCTCCTCCCCCGGAACTTCCATTCTGTTAAACTTAGGGGCCGCTTGGCACCGCCCGTGCCCGGGGAAGGTGCTCCTCTTCGGCTTACTGTGACGCGAGCATGCCCTCCTCCTCCGGAGCTTCCATTCAGTTAAACTTAGGGGCCGCTTGGAACCGCCCGTGCCCGGGGAAGGTGCTCCTCTTCGGCTTACTGTGACGCGAGCATGCCCTCCTCCTCCGGAGCTTCCATTCGGTTAAACTTAGGGGCCGCTTGGAACCGCCCGTGCCCGGGGAAGGTGCTCCTCTTCGGCTTACTGTGACGCGAGCATGCCCTCCTCCTCCGGAGCTTCCATTCGGTTAAACTTAGGGGCCGCTTGGCACCGCCCGTGCCCGGGGAAGGTGCTCCTCTACGGCTTAACTGCCACGCACGCCGGCCGGAGCTCTGGTACGGTCCGAACCGCGCGAAACGTCGCCACCGATCGTGTCCGGGAGAACGTGCTCTTCTTCGTCCACTCTCCTCTTCGCCCACGCTCTTCTTCGGCGCACGCCGGCCGTCTAACCGCTCCAGCGCCCCATTTGAGGATATTCAGGCCCTGAAGACGGCTGCCAACTTATTTTTGATCGCAGTGGTAGCGCCACCAACTGGTTAAAACAAATACAAATTATTTTCGTTGATTTTTTTCTCCGGGCAGGTTAACAAAATCTACCTTACATTTGCTCGGATGAGTGTTTAGGCCTTGAGGATGTCACAATACGAAAGTCTTTCGCCTTCTTCAGAGTGTCACATGATGGTGTCTTGTGGCCCGTCTTTATCAGCTGATGTTCCATGAGGGCGTGACTTACCTGTCACAAGAATGAAGGCAAGTCACGCCCCCCGCTGTCCGTTCACTCCGCCAAAATGCTGCTCCAGGTGGTAGGTGCTCCAATTCGGCTTAACTGTGACACACGCCCGCCCTCCTCCCCCGGAACTTCCATTCTGTTAAACTTAGGGGCCGCTTGGCACCGCCCGTGCCCGGGGAAGGTGCTCCTCTTCGGCTTACTGTGACGCGAGCATGCCCTCCTCCTCCGGAGCTTCCATTCAGTTAAACTTAGGGGCCGCTTGGAACCGCCCGTGCCCGGGGAAGGTGCTCCTCTTTGGCTTACTGTGACGCGAGCATGCCCTCCTCCTCCGGAGCTTCCATTCGGTTAAACTTAGGGGCCGCTTGGAACCGCCCGTGCCCGGGGAAGGTGCTCCTCTTCGGCTTACTGTGACGCGAGCATGCCCTCCTCCTCCGGAGCTTCCATTCGGTTAAACTTAGGGGCCGCTTGGCACCGCCCGTGCCCGGGGAAGGTGCTCCTCTACGGCTTAACTGCCACGCACGCCGGCCGGAGCTCTGGTACGGTCCGAACCGCGCGAAACGTCGCCACCGATCGTGTCCGGGAGAACGTGCTCTTCTTCGTCCACTCTCCTCTTCGCCCACGCTCTTCTTCGGCGCACGCCGGCCGTCTAACCGCTCCAGCGCCCCATTTGAGGATATTCAGGCCCTGAAGACGGCTGCCAACTTATTTTTGATCGCAGTGGTAGCGCCACCAACTGGTTAAAACAAATACAAATTATTTTCGCTCGGCGAAACTACAATGCCCCCGAATATTTTTTAGACCCGCGAAGCACTGAACCCGCGAAAGGTGAACCGCGAAGTAGCGAGGGTTCACTGTATGTATAAGACCAAGACCTACAAAAAAGTCTCTTGGAGCAATGAGCTAGGTTTTACAGGAAGTCGGCCATTTTGAATTTACTTAAAAGGGGGCGGGTCACCACAATGGACTTTGTGTAGAAATTATTATTGGGGCCCGAGCAGCGACGGCGGCGAGGTCCCTATTGTTTTTGTAGAAATTATTATTAGGGCCTGAGCAGCGACCGCTACGAGGTCCCCATTGTTTTTGTGGAAATTATTATTATTTTTATTATTATTATTATTAGGGCCCGAGCAGTGACCGCTGCGAGGTCCCTATTGTTTTTCTAGAAATTGTTATTAGGGCCCGAGCTGCGACGGCTGCGAGGTCCCTATTGTTTTTGTAGAAAATATTATTACTTTTATTATTATTAATATTATTATTATTATTATTAGGGCCTGAGCAGCGACCGCTGCGAAGTCCCTATTGTTTTTGTAGAAATTATTATTATTATTATTTTTCCGATTGTTCGATCGCATTTTTGACCCCCGAAACATGCACAAAAACTCACCAAACTTGGCAGTCTCATCGGGCATGGCGAAAAATTTGATATTTTAACGTCTAATATGAACAGGAAGTGAGTTATGAATTTTTGAAAGTCCGACTTTTGCCCTTTTTTGCATGTTTACAGGGGTCATTCTTTTGCACCCTGATCCTAAAGGCTTCATCTGATTGCCTTAAAATTCTGTCTGTAGCATCTGAAGACCTGGGACAAACACTGGGGCTAAAATTTTTTGTTTCCGAAATACTATATGACGGGGGCGGGTCTTCAAAGTTTTCACTTAAGATTTCCTTCGCCGCAATGGACAAAATGCTTAATAACTCTCCTGCACATGCTGCTAAAAATCCAAAACTTCACATGTACATAAAAAGTCTGTACCTGAAGACATCTATATGTTTATATTCAGTTATACACCTTGCGCCAATCAATATCATTTTTTACATTTTGACGTACTGCACGGTGCCCTTTTAACGAATCTGATTGAAAATTGGCTAGAAAAGACTCAAGACATTGATCTTACTCTATCCCTATTTTTGTGACTTTCCTTCGAAGGGCGTGGCTATTACGGTGCCGCAGAGTCTGATTATTCTCCGTGGCAACAAAAGTTCCTGCAAAATGATTCAGATGATCCATCTTCTCGAAATTTTTCACATTTGAGGATATTCAGGCCCTGAAGACGGCTGCCAACTTATTTTTGATCGCAGTGGTAGCGCCACCAACTGGTTAAAACAAATACAAATTATTTTCGTTGATTTTTTTCTCCGGGCAGGTTAACAAAATCTACCTTACATTTGCTCGGATGAGTGTTTAGGCCTTGAGGATGTCACAATACGAAAGTCTTTCGCCTTCTTCAGAGTGTCACATGATGGTGTCTTGTGGCCCGTCTTTATCAGCTGATGTTCCATGAGGGCGTGACTTACCTGTCACAAGAATGCAGGCAAGTCACGCCCCCCGCTGTCCGTTCACTCCGCCAAAATGCTGCTCCAGGTGGTAGAGAGGATGAAGGCTCCCTTGTCTCTGTTCATGGTTTTTATGCCTCGCTTGCAGATCTCAATGGCCTCTCTGATCCAGCGCTGTTGTTTGTTCTCTTCGGTGCGGATGACCCTGCCCTTCTCCCGGTCCATGATGTGGTTTTCCCTTTTGCAGTGGTCAGTGATTGCTGATTTGTAATGTTCATGTTGTGCTTGTTCTTTTACTGCTCTGATTTTTTCATTTTTTTGACAGGTAAGTCACACCCTCATGGAACATCAGCTGATAAAGACGGGTCTCAAGACACCATCATGCGACACTCTGAAGAAGGCAAAAGACTCGCCGAAACATGTCAGGTAAAAAATTAACCTAAAACATAATTGTCTGCTTTTAATGAATCAGTCAAATATCAATAATAAGAAGACAAAATGAACCTAATACAAATAAATGAATGCTTAATAACTCCCCTGCACATGCTCCTAAAAATCCAAACCTTCACCTGTAAATAAAACGTCCCGACCTGAAGACATCTTAATGTTATTATTTTGTTATACACACAGCGCCGCCAAGTGGAATCAAAAATTTGTTTTTATTTTAATTTTCACGTACTGCACGGTGCCCTTTTGACGAATCCGACTGAAAATTAGTCAGAAAAGACTCAAGACAATGATCTTACTCTCTGCCGAATTTTGTGACGTTTTGGCAAAAGGCGTGGCTATTACGGTGCTGAAAAGTCCGATTGTACTCTGTGGCAACAAAAGCTCCGGCAACATGACTCAGATGATCCTATCTTCTCGAAGTTGTACACATTTGAGGATACTTCAGCCCAGAAGACATCTACCAACTTATTTTACATCGTAGTAGTTGCGCCACCAACTGGTAAAAGCTAATACAAGTTATTTTCTTGGATGTTTTTCTCCGTGCAACTCAACAAGGTCGCCCTCATATATGCTCGGATGACTGTTTCGGCCATGAGGATGTCACAATACGAAATTAGTCCTTTTTCGTGAAAAGTTGTGGGAGTGGCATTGCACTGTTCGGAAATAAAACAACGCTGATTATGAGGTTCTAAATATGAACGACAACTCGTGAAACTTTACACACACATCAGGCCGAGCAAATTTATCAATATTTTATACGTTAGTTGTGCAGCTTTTTTGAAATGGCTCGCCATGGCCCTCGAGAAATGTTCAAAAAAGCAGCCCTGATTGAGTGTTTCACCTCGCTTTTTGTAAATTTTATGGAGTACAGTGAACCCTCGGTTATCGCGGTTAATGGGGACCGAGACCACCCGCGAAAACTGAAAATCCGCGAAGTAGCGGCGCACCTTCAAAAATGCTTAAAAAAAATATACAATATATATATATATAGATATATATATATATATATATATATATATATATATACGGGGAGAGAGAGAGTGAAATTCATTTTATAACAAAAAAACCAAATTATTATTAAAACGTATTATTTTTTTATTCCCCAGCCATTCTTTTTGTATTTATTTAATTACTCCGACTTTTACCTGCTGGTACGCCGTCCGGTGTGCCCTGTGAAATGAAAGGTGGCATTCTTTATTTATTTATTCATTTATTCATTCATAACTGACAGCCTCGCGCTCCGCTCGTGCCCGGGCGGAAGAGGTGCTCCAATTCGGCTTAACTGTGACACACGCCCGCCCTCCTCCCCCGGAACTTCCATTCTGTTAAACTTAGGGGCCGCTTGGCACCGCCCGTGCCCGGGGAAGGTGCTCCTCTTCGGCTTACTGTGACGCGAGCATGCCCTCCTCCTCCGGAGCTTCCATTCAGTTAAACTTAGGGGCCGCTTGGAACCGCCCGTGCCCGGGGAAGGTGCTCCTCTTCGGCTTACTGTGACGCGAGCATGCCCTCCTCCTCCGGAGCTTCCATTCGGTTAAACTTAGGGGCCGCTTGGAACCGCCCGTGCCCGGGGAAGGTGCTCCTCTTCGGCTTACTGTGACGCGAGCATGCCCTCCTCCTCCGGAGCTTCCATTCGGTTAAACTTAGGGGCCGCTTGGCACCGCCCGTGCCCGGGGAAGGTGCTCCTCTACGGCTTAACTGCCACGCACGCCGGCCGGAGCTCTGGTACGGTCCGAACCGCGCGAAACGTCGCCACCGATCGTGTCCGGGAGAACGTGCTCTTCTTCGTCCACTCTCCTCTTCGCCCACGCTCTTCTTCGGCGCACGCCGGCCGTCTAACCGCTCCAGCGCCCCATTTGAGGATATTCAGGCCCTGAAGACGGCTGCCAACTTATTTTTGATCGCAGTGGTAGCGCCACCAACTGGTTAAAACAAATACAAATTATTTTCGCTCGGCGAAACTACAATGCCCCCGAATATTTTTTAGACCCGCGAAGCACTGAACCCGCGAAAGGTGAACCGCGAAGTAGCGAGGGTTCACTGTATGTATAAGACCAAGACCTACAAAAAAGTCTCTTGGAGCAATGAGCTAGGTTTTACAGGAAGTCGGCCATTTTGAATTTACTTAAAAGGGGGCGGGTCACCACAATGGACTTTGTGTAGAAATTATTATTGGGGCCCGAGCAGCGACGGCGGCGAGGTCCCTATTGTTTTTGTAGAAATTATTATTAGGGCCTGAGCAGCGACCGCTACGAGGTCCCCATTGTTTTTGTGGAAATTATTATTATTTTTATTATTATTATTATTAGGGCCCGAGCAGTGACCGCTGCGAGGTCCCTATTGTTTTTCTAGAAATTGTTATTAGGGCCCGAGCTGCGACGGCTGCGAGGTCCCTATTGTTTTTGTAGAAAATATTATTACTTTTATTATTATTAATATTATTATTATTATTATTAGGGCCTGAGCAGCGACCGCTGCGAAGTCCCTATTGTTTTTGTAGAAATTATTATTATTATTATTTTTCCGATTGTTCGATCGCATTTTTGACCCCCGAAACATGCACAAAAACTCACCAAACTTGGCAGTCTCATCGGGCATGGCGAAAAATTTGATATTTTAACGTCTAATATGAACAGGAAGTGAGTTATGAATTTTTGAAAGTCCGACTTTTGCCCTTTTTTGCATGTTTACAGGGGTCATTCTTTTGCACCCTGATCCTAAAGGCTTCATCTGATTGCCTTAAAATTCTGTCTGTAGCATCTGAAGACCTGGGACAAACACTGGGGCTAAAATTTTTTGTTTCCGAAATACTATATGACGGGGGCGGGTCTTCAAAGTTTTCACTTAAGATTTCCTTCGCCGCAATGGACAAAATGCTTAATAACTCTCCTGCACATGCTGCTAAAAATCCAAAACTTCACATGTACATAAAAAGTCTGTACCTGAAGACATCTATATGTTTATATTCAGTTATACACCTTGCGCCAATCAATATCATTTTTTACATTTTGACGTACTGCACGGTGCCCTTTTAACGAATCTGATTGAAAATTGGCTAGAAAAGACTCAAGACATTGATCTTACTCTATCCCTATTTTTGTGACTTTCCTTCGAAGGGCGTGGCTATTACGGTGCCGCAGAGTCTGATTATTCTCCGTGGCAACAAAAGTTCCTGCAAAATGATTCAGATGATCCATCTTCTCGAAATTTTTCACATTTGAGGATATTCAGGCCCTGAAGACGGCTGCCAACTTATTTTTGATCGCAGTGGTAGCGCCACCAACTGGTTAAAACAAATACAAATTATTTTCGTTGATTTTTTTCTCCGGGCAGGTTAACAAAATCTACCTTACATTTGCTCGGATGAGTGTTTAGGCCTTGAGGATGTCACAATACGAAAGTCTTTCGCCTTCTTCAGAGTGTCACATGATGGTGTCTTGTGGCCCGTCTTTATCAGCTGATGTTCCATGAGGGCGTGACTTACCTGTCACAAGAATGCAGGCAAGTCACGCCCCCCGCTGTCCGTTCACTCCGCCAAAATGCTGCTCCAGGTGGTAGAGAGGATGAAGGCTCCCTTGTCTCTGTTCATGGTTTTTATGCCTCGCTTGCAGATCTCAATGGCCTCTCTGATCCAGCGCTGTTGTTTGTTCTCTTCGGTGCGGATGACCCTGCCCTTCTCCCGGTCCATGATGTGGTTTTCCCTTTTGCAGTGGTCAGTGATTGCTGATTTGTAATGTTCATGTTGTGCTTGTTCTTTTACTGCTCTGATTTTTTCATTTTTTTGACAGGTAAGTCACACCCTCATGGAACATCAGCTGATAAAGACGGGTCTCAAGACACCATCATGCGACACTCTGAAGAAGGCAAAAGACTCGCCGAAACATGTCAGGTAAAAAATTAACCTAAAACATAATTGTCTGCTTTTAATGAATCAGTCAAATATCAATAATAAGAAGACAAAATGAACCTAATACAAATAAATGAATGCTTAATAACTCCCCTGCACATGCTCCTAAAAATCCAAACCTTCACCTGTAAATAAAACGTCCCGACCTGAAGACATCTTAATGTTATTATTTTGTTATACACACAGCGCCGCCAAGTGGAATCAAAAATTTGTTTTTATTTTAATTTTCACGTACTGCACGGTGCCCTTTTGACGAATCCGACTGAAAATTAGTCAGAAAAGACTCAAGACAATGATCTTACTCTCTGCCGAATTTTGTGACGTTTTGGCAAAAGGCGTGGCTATTACGGTGCTGAAAAGTCCGATTGTACTCTGTGGCAACAAAAGCTCCGGCAACATGACTCAGATGATCCTATCTTCTCGAAGTTGTACACATTTGAGGATACTTCAGCCCAGAAGACATCTACCAACTTATTTTACATCGTAGTAGTTGCGCCACCAACTGGTAAAAGCTAATACAAGTTATTTTCTTGGATGTTTTTCTCCGTGCAACTCAACAAGGTCGCCCTCATATATGCTCGGATGACTGTTTCGGCCATGAGGATGTCACAATACGAAATTAGTCCTTTTTCGTGAAAAGTTGTGGGAGTGGCATTGCACTGTTCGGAAATAAAACAACGCTGATTATGAGGTTCTAAATATGAACGACAACTCGTGAAACTTTACACACACATCAGGCCGAGCAAATTTATCAATATTTTATACGTTAGTTGTGCAGCTTTTTTGAAATGGCTCGCCATGGCCCTCGAGAAATGTTCAAAAAAGCAGCCCTGATTGAGTGTTTCACCTCGCTTTTTGTAAATTTTATGGAGTACAGTGAACCCTCGGTTATCGCGGTTAATGGGGACCGAGACCACCCGCGAAAACTGAAAATCCGCGAAGTAGCGGCGCACCTTCAAAAATGCTTAAAAAAAATATACAATATATATATATATATATATATATATATATATATATATATATATATACGGGGAGAGAGAGAGTGAAATTCATTTTATAACAAAAAAACCAAATTATTATTAAAACGTATTATTTTTTTATTCCCCAGCCATTCTTTTTGTATTTATTTAATTACTCCGACTTTTACCTGCTGGTACGCCGTCCGGTGTGCCCTGTGAAATGAAAGGTGGCATTCTTTATTTATTTATTCATTCATAACTGACAGCCTCGCGCTCCGCTCGTGCCCGGGCGGAAGAGGTGCTCCAATTCGGCTTAACTGTGACACACGCCCGCCCTCCTCCCCCGGAACTTCCATTCTGTTAAACTTAGGGGCCGCTTGGCACCGCCCGTGCCCGGGGAAGGTGCTCCTCTTCGGCTTACTGTGACGCGAGCATGCCCTCCTCCTCCGGAGCTTCCATTCAGTTAAACTTAGGGGCCGCTTGGAACCGCCCGTGCCCGGGGAAGGTGCTCCTCTTCGGCTTACTGTGACGCGAGCATGCCCTCCTCCTCCGGAGCTTCCATTCGGTTAAACTTAGGGGCCGCTTGGAACCGCCCGTGCCCGGGGAAGGTGCTCCTCTTCGGCTTACTGTGACGCGAGCATGCCCTCCTCCTCCGGAGCTTCCATTCGGTTAAACTTAGGGGCCGCTTGGCACCGCCCGTGCCCGGGGAAGGTGCTCCTCTACGGCTTAACTGCCACGCACGCCGGCCGGAGCTCTGGTACGGTCCGAACCGCGCGAAACGTCGCCACCGATCGTGTCCGGGAGAACGTGCTCTTCTTCGTCCACTCTCCTCTTCGCCCACGCTCTTCTTCGGCGCACGCCGGCCGTCTAACCGCTCCAGCGCCCCATTTGAGGATATTCAGGCCCTGAAGACGGCTGCCAACTTATTTTTGATCGCAGTGGTAGCGCCACCAACTGGTTAAAACAAATACAAATTATTTTCGTTGATTTTTTTCTCCGGGCAGGTTAACAAAATCTACCTTACATTTGCTCGGATGAGTGTTTAGGCCTTGAGGATGTCACAATACGAAAGTCTTTCGCCTTCTTCAGAGTGTCACATGATGGTGTCTTGTGGCCCGTCTTTATCAGCTGATGTTCCATGAGGGCGTGACTTACCTGTCACAAGAATGAAGGCAAGTCACGCCCCCCGCTGTCCGTTCACTCCGCCAAAATGCTGCTCCAGGTGGTAGGTGCTCCAATTCGGCTTAACTGTGACACACGCCCGCCCTCCTCCCCCGGAACTTCCATTCTGTTAAACTTAGGGGCCGCTTGGCACCGCCCGTGCCCGGGGAAGGTGCTCCTCTTCGGCTTACTGTGACGCGAGCATGCCCTCCTCCTCCGGAGCTTCCATTCAGTTAAACTTAGGGGCCGCTTGGAACCGCCCGTGCCCGGGGAAGGTGCTCCTCTTTGGCTTACTGTGACGCGAGCATGCCCTCCTCCTCCGGAGCTTCCATTCGGTTAAACTTAGGGGCCGCTTGGAACCGCCCGTGCCCGGGGAAGGTGCTCCTCTTCGGCTTACTGTGACGCGAGCATGCCCTCCTCCTCCGGAGCTTCCATTCGGTTAAACTTAGGGGCCGCTTGGCACCGCCCGTGCCCGGGGAAGGTGCTCCTCTACGGCTTAACTGCCACGCACGCCGGCCGGAGCTCTGGTACGGTCCGAACCGCGCGAAACGTCGCCACCGATCGTGTCCGGGAGAACGTGCTCTTCTTCGTCCACTCTCCTCTTCGCCCACGCTCTTCTTCGGCGCACGCCGGCCGTCTAACCGCTCCAGCGCCCCATTTGAGGATATTCAGGCCCTGAAGACGGCTGCCAACTTATTTTTGATCGCAGTGGTAGCGCCACCAACTGGTTAAAACAAATACAAATTATTTTCGCTCGGCGAAACTACAATGCCCCCGAATATTTTTTAGACCCGCGAAGCACTGAACCCGCGAAAGGTGAACCGCGAAGTAGCGAGGGTTCACTGTATGTATAAGACCAAGACCTACAAAAAAGTCTCTTGGAGCAATGAGCTAGGTTTTACAGGAAGTCGGCCATTTTGAATTTACTTAAAAGGGGGCGGGTCACCACAATGGACTTTGTGTAGAAATTATTATTGGGGCCCGAGCAGCGACGGCGGCGAGGTCCCTATTGTTTTTGTAGAAATTATTATTAGGGCCTGAGCAGCGACCGCTACGAGGTCCCCATTGTTTTTGTGGAAATTATTATTATTTTTATTATTATTATTATTAGGGCCCGAGCAGTGACCGCTGCGAGGTCCCTATTGTTTTTCTAGAAATTGTTATTAGGGCCCGAGCTGCGACGGCTGCGAGGTCCCTATTGTTTTTGTAGAAAATATTATTACTTTTATTATTATTAATATTATTATTATTATTATTAGGGCCTGAGCAGCGACCGCTGCGAAGTCCCTATTGTTTTTGTAGAAATTATTATTATTATTATTTTTCCGATTGTTCGATCGCATTTTTGACCCCCGAAACATGCACAAAAACTCACCAAACTTGGCAGTCTCATCGGGCATGGCGAAAAATTTGATATTTTAACGTCTAATATGAACAGGAAGTGAGTTATGAATTTTTGAAAGTCCGACTTTTGCCCTTTTTTGCATGTTTACAGGGGTCATTCTTTTGCACCCTGATCCTAAAGGCTTCATCTGATTGCCTTAAAATTCTGTCTGTAGCATCTGAAGACCTGGGACAAACACTGGGGCTAAAATTTTTTGTTTCCGAAATACTATATGACGGGGGCGGGTCTTCAAAGTTTTCACTTAAGATTTCCTTCGCCGCAATGGACAAAATGCTTAATAACTCTCCTGCACATGCTGCTAAAAATCCAAAACTTCACATGTACATAAAAAGTCTGTACCTGAAGACATCTATATGTTTATATTCAGTTATACACCTTGCGCCAATCAATATCATTTTTTACATTTTGACGTACTGCACGGTGCCCTTTTAACGAATCTGATTGAAAATTGGCTAGAAAAGACTCAAGACATTGATCTTACTCTATCCCTATTTTTGTGACTTTCCTTCGAAGGGCGTGGCTATTACGGTGCCGCAGAGTCTGATTATTCTCAGTGGCAACAAAAGTTCCTGCAAAATGATTCAGATGATCCATCTTCTCGAAATTTTTCACATTTGAGGATATTCAGGCCCTGAAGACGGCTGCCAACTTATTTTTGATCGCAGTGGTAGCGCCACCAACTGGTTAAAACAAATACAAATTATTTTCGTTGATGTTTTTCTCCGGGCAGGTGAACAAAATCTACCTTATATTTGCTCGGATGAGTGTTTAGGCCTTGAGCATGTCACAATACGAAAGTCTTTCGCCTTCTTCAGAGTGTCACATGATGCTGTCTTGTGACCCGTCTTTATCAGCTGATGTTCCATGAGGGCGTGACTTACCTGTCACAAGAATGAAGGCAAGTCACGCCCCCCGCTGTCCGTTCACTCCGCCAAAATGCTGCTCCAGGTGGTAGAGAGGATGAAGGCTCCCTTGTCTCTGTTCATGGTTTTTATGCCTCGCTTGCAGATCTCAATGGCCTCTCTGATCCAGCGCTGTTGTTTGTTCTCTTCGGTGCGGATGACCCTGCCCTTCTCCCGGTCCATGATGTGGTTTTCCCTTTTGCAGTGGTCAGTGATTGCTGATTTGTAATGTTCATGTTGTGCTTGTTCTTTTACTGCTCTGATTTTTTCATTTTTTTGACAGGTAAGTCACACCCTCATGGAACATCAGCTGATAAAGACGGGTCTCAAGACACCATCATGCGACACTCTGAAGAAGGCAAAAGACTCGCCGAAACATGTCAGGTAAAAAATTAACCTAAAACATAATTGTCTGCTTTTAATGAATCAGTCAAATATCAATAATAAGAAGACAAAATGAACCTAATACAAATAAATGAATACTTAATAACTCCCCTGCACATGCTCCTAAAAATCCAAACCTTCACCTGTAAATAAAACGTCCCGACCTGAAGACATCTTAATGTTATTATTTTGTTATACACACAGCGCCGCCAAGTGGAATCAAAAATTTGTTTTTATTTTAATTTTCACGTACTGCACGGTGCCCTTTTGACGAATCCGACTGAAAATTAGTCAGAAAAGACTCAAGACAATGATCTTACTTTCTGCCGAATTTTGTGACGTTTTGGCAAAAGGCGTGGCTATTACGGTGCTGAAAAGTCCGATTGTACTCTGTGGCAACAAAAGCTCCGGCAACATGACTCAGATGATCCTATCTTCTCGAAGTTGTACACATTTGAGGATACTTCAGCCCAGAAGACATCTACCAACTTATTTTACATCGTAGTAGTAGCGCCACCAACTGGTAAAAGCTAATACAAGTTATTTTCTTGGATGTTTTTCTCCGTGCAACTCAACAAGGTCGCCCTCATATATGCTCGGATGACTGTTTCGGCCATGAGGATGTCACAATACGAAATTAGTCCTTTTTCGTGAAAAGTTGTGGGAGTGGCATTGCACTGTTCGGCAATAAAACAACGCTGATTATGAGGTTCTAAATATGAACGACAACTCGTGAAACTTTACACACACATCAGGCCGAGCAAATTTATCAATATTTTATACGTTAGTTGTGCAGCTTTTTTGAAATGGCTCGCCATGGCCCTCGAGAAATGTTCAAAAAAGCAGCCCTGATTGAGTGTTTCACCTCGCTTTTTGTAAATTTTATGGAGTACAGTGAACCCTCGGTTATCGCGGTTAATGGGGACCGAGACCACCCGCGAAAACTGAAAATCCGCGAAGTAGCGGCGCACCTTCAAAAATGCTTAAAAAAAATATACAATATATATATATATAGATATATATATATATATATATATATACATATATACGGGGAGAGAGAGAGTGAAATTCATTTTATAACAAAAAAACCAAATTATTATTAAAACGTATTATTTTTTTATTCCCCAGCCATTCTTTTTGTATTTATTTAATTACTCCGACTTTTACCTGCTGGTACGCCGTCCGGTGTGCCCTGTGAAATGAAAGGTGGCATTCTTTATTTATTTATTCATTTATTCATTCATAACTGACAGCCTCGCGCTCCGCTCGTGCCCGGGCGGAAGAGGTGCTCCAATTCGGCTTAACTGTGACACACGCCCGCCCTCCTCCCCCGGAACTTCCATTCTGTTAAACTTAGGGGCCGCTTGGCACCGCCCGTGCCCGGGGAAGGTGCTCCTCTTCGGCTTACTGTGACGCGAGCATGCCCTCCTCCTCCGGAGCTTCCATTCAGTTAAACTTAGGGGCCGCTTGGAACCGCCCGTGCCCGGGGAAGGTGCTCCTCTTCGGCTTACTGTGACGCGAGCATGCCCTCCTCCTCCGGAGCTTCCATTCGGTTAAACTTAGGGGCCGCTTGGAACCGCCCGTGCCCGGGGAAGGTGCTCCTCTTCGGCTTACTGTGACGCGAGCATGCCCTCCTCCTCCGGAGCTTCCATTCGGTTAAACTTAGGGGCCGCTTGGCACCGCCCGTGCCCGGGGAAGGTGCTCCTCTACGGCTTAACTGCCACGCACGCCGGCCGGAGCTCTGGTACGGTCCGAACCGCGCGAAACGTCGCCACCGATCGTGTCCGGGAGAACGTGCTCTTCTTCGTCCACTCTCCTCTTCGCCCACGCTCTTCTTCGGCGCACGCCGGCCGTCTAACCGCTTCAGCGCCCCGTCGTGCCGCTCGGCGAAACTACAATGCCCCCGAATATTTTTTAGACCCGCGAAGCACTGAACCCGCGAAAGGTGAACCGCGAAGTAGCGAGGGTTCACTGTATGTATAAGACCAAGACCTACAAAAAAGTCTCTTGGAGCAATGAGCTAGGTTTTACAGGAAGTCGGCCATTTTGAATTTACTTAAAAGGGGGCGGGTCACCACAATGGACTTTGTGTAGAAATTATTATTGGGGCCCGAGCAGCGACGGCGGCGAGGTCCCTATTGTTTTTGTAGAAATTATTAATAGGGCCTGAGCAGCGACCGCTACGAGGTCCCCATTGTTTTTGTGGAAATTATTATTATTTTTATTATTATTATTATTAGGGCCCGAGCAGTGACCGCTGCGAGGTCCCTATTGTTTTTCTAGAAATTGTTATTAGGGCCCGAGCTGCGACGGCTGCGAGGTCCCTATTGTTTTTGTAGAAAATATTATTACTTTTATTATTATTAATATTATTATTATTATTATTAGGGCCTGAGCAGCGACCGCTGCGAAGTCCCTATTGTTTTTGTAGAAATTATTATTATTATTATTTTTCCGATTGTTCGATCGCATTTTTGACCCCCGAAACATGCACAAAAACTCACCAAACTTGGCAGTCTCATCGGGCATGGCGAAAAATTTGATATTTTAACGTCTAATATGAACAGGAAGTGAGTTATGAATTTTTGAAAGTCCGACTTTTGCCCTTTTTTGCATGTTTACAGGGGTCATTCTTTTGCACCCTGATCCTAAAGGCTTCATCTGATTGCCTTAAAATTCTGTCTGTAGCATCTGAAGACCTGGGACAAACACTGGGGCTAAAATTTTTTGTTTCCGAAATACTATATGACGGGGGCGGGTCTTCAAAGTTTTCACTTAAGATTTCCTTCGCCGCAATGGACAAAATGCTTAATAACTCTCCTGCACATGCTGCTAAAAATCCAAAACTTCACATGTACATAAAAAGTCTGTACCTGAAGACATCTATATGTTTATATTCAGTTATACACCTTGCGCCAATCAATATCATTTTTTACATTTTGACGTACTGCACGGTGCCCTTTTAACGAATCTGATTGAAAATTGGCTAGAAAAGACTCAAGACATTGATCTTACTCTATCCCTATTTTTGTGACTTTCCTTCGAAGGGCGTGGCTATTACGGTGCCGCAGAGTCTGATTATTCTCCGTGGCAACAAAAGTTCCTGCAAAATGATTCAGATGATCCATCTTCTCGAAATTTTTCACATTTGAGGATATTCAGGCCCTGAAGACGGCTGCCAACTTATTTTTGATCGCAGTGGTAGCGCCACCAACTGGTTAAAACAAATACAAATTATTTTCGTTGATGTTTTTCTCCGGGCAGGTGAACAAAATCTACCTTATATTTGCTCGGATGAGTGTTTAGGCCTTGAGCATGTCACAATACGAAAGTCTTTCGCCTTCTTCAGAGTGTCACATGATGCTGTCTTGTGTCCCGTCTTTATCAGCTGATGTTCCATGAGGGCGTGACTTACCTGTCACAAGAATGAAGGCAAGTCACGCCCCCCGCTGTCCGTTCACTCCGCCAAGATGCTGGTCCAGGTGGTAGAGAGGATGAAGGCTCCCTTGTCTCTGTTCATGGTTTTTATGCCTCGCTTGCAGATCGCAATGGCCTCTCTGATCCAGCGCTGTTGTTTGTTCTCTTCTGTGCGGATGACCCTGCCCTTCTCCCGGTCCATGATGTGGTTTTCCCTTTTGCAGTGGTCAGTGATTGCTGATTTGTAATGTTCATGTTGTGCTTGTTCTTTTACTGCTCTGATTTTTTTCATTTTTTTGACAGGTAAGTCACACCCTCATGGAACATCAGCTCAAGACACCATCATGCGACACTCTGAAGAAGGCGAAAGACTCGCCGAAACATGTCAGGTAAAAAATTAACCTAAAACATAATTGTCTGCTTTTAATGAATCAGTCAAATATCAATAATAAGAAGACAAAATGAACCTAATACAAATAAATGAATGCTTAATAACTCCCCTGCACATGCTCCTAAAAATCCAAACCTTCACCTGTAAATAAAACGTCCCGACCTGAAGACATCGTAATGTTATTATTTTGTTATACACACAGTGCCGCCAAGTGGAATCAAAAATTTGTTTTTATTTTAATTTTCACGTACTGCACGGTGCCCTTTTGACGAATCCGACTGAAAATTAGTCAGAAAAGACTCAAGACAATGATCTTACTCTCTGCCGAATTTTGTGACGTTTTGGCAAAAGGCGTGGCTATTAAGGTGCTGAAAAGTCCGATTGTACTCTGTGGCAACAAAAGCTACGGCAACATGACTCAGATGATCCTATCTTCTCGAAGTTGTACACATTTGAGGATACTTCAGCCCTGAAGACATCTACCAACTTATTTTACATCGTAGTAGTAGCGCCACCAACTGGTAAAAGCTAATACAAGTTATTTTCTTGGATGTTTTTCTCCGTGCAACTCAACAAGGTCGCCCTCATATATGCTCGGATGACTGTTTCGGCCATGAGGATGTCACAATACGAAATTCGTGATTTTTCGTGAAAAGTTGTGGGAGTGGCATTGCACTGTTCGGCAATAAAACAAAGCTGATTATGAGGTTCTAAATATGAACGACAACTCGTAAAACTTTACACACACATCAGGCCGAGCAAATTTATCAATATTTTATACGTTAGTTGTGCAGCTTTTTTGAAATGGCTCGCCATGGCCCTCGAGAAATGTTAAAAAAAAGCAGCTCTGGTTGAGTGTTTCACCTCGCTTTTTGTAAATTTTATGGAGTACAGTGAACCCTCGGTTATCGCGGTTAATGGGGACCGAGACCATCCGCGAAAACTGAAAATCCGCGAAGTAGCGGCGCACCTTCAAAAATGCTTAAAAAAAATATACAATATATATAATAAATATATATATATATATATATATATATATATATATATATATATATATATATATATATATATATATACGGGGAGAGAGAGAGTGAAATTCATGTTATAACAAAAAAACCAAATTATTATTAAAACGTATTATTTTTTTATTCCCCAGCCATTCTTTTTGTATTTATTTAATTACTCCGACTTTTACCTGCTGGTACGCCGTCCGGTGTGCCCTGTGAAATGAAAGGTGGCATTCTTTATTTATTTATTCATTTATTCATTCATAACTGACAGCCTCGCGCTCCGCTCGTGCCCGGGCAGAAGAGGTGCTCCAATTTGGCTTAACTGTGACACACGCCCGCCCTCCTCCCCCGGAGCTTCCATTCGGTTAAACTTAGGGGCCGCTTGGCACCGCCCGTGCCCGGGGAAGGTGCTCCTCTACGGCTTAACTGCCACGCACGCCGGCCGGAGCTCTGGTACGGTCCGAACCGCGCGAAACGTCGCCACCGATCGTGTCCGGGGGAACGTGCTCTTCTTCGTCCACTCTCCTCTTCGCCCACGCTCTTCTTCGGCGCACGCCGGCCGTCTAACCGCTCCAGCGCCCCGTTGTGTCGCTCGGCAAAACTACAATGCCCCCGAATATTTTTTAGACCCGCGAAGCACTGAACCCGCGAAAGGTGAACCGCGAAGTAGCGAGGGTTCACTGTATGTATAAGACCAAGACCTACAAAATAGTCTCTTGGAGCAATGAGCTAGGTTTTACAGGAAGTCGGCCATTTTGAATTTACTTAAAAGGGGGCGGGTCACCACAATGGACTTTGTGTAGAAATTATTATTGGGGCCCGAGCAGCGACCGCGGCGAGGTCCCTATTGTTTTTGTAGAAATTGTTATTAGGGCCCGAGCTGCGACGGCTGCGAGGTCCCTATTGTTTTTGTAGAAAATATTATTACTTTTATTATTATTATTATTATTATTATTATTAGGGCCTGAGCAGCGACCACCTTGCACCACCCAGTGGTGACAAAAATTATAATTTTTTACATTTTGACGTACTGCACGGTGCCCTTTTAACGAATCTGATTGAAAATTGGCCAAAAATGACTTTAGACATTGATCTTGTTGAATCCTTTTGGGCAATTTATCGATACTCATAGTGGTGTCTTTGAAAAAGGTACCGATGACGCGCTGGTCCAATGATCAGCATCTCGGTTTTATCTGAGTTAAGACGCAAAAAATTGAAAGACATTCATAGTTTAATTTCGGCAAGGCATGCCTCTAATTTATAGCAATCACACGGATTCGTTATATCCAACGGCATGTATAATTGCGTATCATCAGCATAACAATGAAAACTAATGTTATATTTCCGTATAATATCACCAAGCGGTAGCATCTAGTACCAATCCCTGCGGAACTCCGCGTGTGATCTTACAAAGATCAGAAGTCGCATTGCCATGAATTACACGGTGCCTCCTCTCCGACAGATACGAATTAAACCAAGAAAGCGCTGAACCTGAAATTCCAACACAAGTTTCAAGGCGTTTTAATAATATGTTATGATCAAGTGTCAAAAGCGGCGCCAAGATCGAGTAAGAGTAATACAGTGAACCCTCGGTTATCGCGGTTAATGGGGACCGAGACCACCCGCGAAAACTGAAAATCCGCGAAGTAGCGGCGCACCTTCAAAAATGCTTAAATTATATATATATATATATATATATATATATATACGGGTAGAGAGAGAGAGAGTGAAATTCATGTTATAACAAAAAAAAATTATTATTAAAACTTCTTATTTTTTTATTCCCCAGCCATTATTTTTGTATTTATTCAATTACTTATTTTTGTATTTATTTAATTACTTCGACTTTTAACTTCTGGTACGCCGTCCGGTGTGCCCTGTGAATGTTATGATCCTCCAGCAGAGCTGGAGGATTGAGCAGGACTCTCCAAACGCAGACACAAGTAGGATAACAATCCGACGCCAGGTAGTCAGTGTAGGTGGTAGTGAGTGTAATCAGTGAGTGAATGGGAATCCGGTGCGGGGCTGGTGGGCGCGTCTCGCAGCAGCTGACCGCATGGCGCGAGACGATCGCTGGAGGAACGCCCACACAGCTGAAAAAACAAAAACACACGCGGCATGACAGGCACGGATCATGCCAGTGAAATGAAAGGTGGCATTCTTCATTTATTTATTTATTCATTTATTCATTCATAACTGACAGCCTCGCGCTCCGCTCGTGCCCGGGGGGAAGAGGTGCTCCTCTTCGGCTTAACTGTGACGCGAGCATGCCCTCCTCCTCCGGAGCTTCCATTCGGTTAAACTTAGGGGCCGCTTGACACCGCCCGTGCCCGGGGAAGGTGCTCCTCTTCGGCTTAACTGTGACGCGAGCATGCCCTCCTCCTCCGTAGCTTCCATTCGGTAAAACCTGATTGGAAAGGTTCAAATTGATTATTACTAGTCATATATTCATTAAGTTTTTCAAGATTTTTGCAATAAACGGAAGATTTGAAACCGGTCTATAGTTGTTGAGACTCTCTGGGTCGAGGTTTGGTTGCTTAAGTAGCGGTCGCATAATGGCGGTCCTAAAGCTGCTGGTACTATACCCGTGGTAAGTGATAGATTAATAATATTTAAGACAGACGGTCCTAGGGTCATAAACAGTTCTTTAATTAGTTTGCCAGGAAGCGGATCGAGCACACAAGTTGTCGGTTTTGCCCCACTAACCAATTTTGTTTGGCTTTCAAGAGATACTTTTTTAAATTGAGATAAGGTTATCGGACAGTTATCAGCCCTAATGTCCCTATTAACACCATTTATGACGGAATTCAACGGAATTGTAAGAACAGTGTCTTTAATCTCATCACGAATACACTCAATCTTCTGAGTAAAGAATTGCATGAAATCGTGAGCTGAATAGGAAGAGCTATCCGAGGTTGGTTGCTGTTGCGTTAGCATTGCTACAGTAGCAAATAAATATTTAGGGTTGTTTTTATGTAAAACAATTAATCTAGAGTAATAATTAGTTTTGGCTAGATTGAGCGCTTCCTTGTATAAACTAGCGCACCATGCCTGACGGAAGACCTCCAGTTTGGTCGCACGCCATTTGCGCTCAAGCTTCCTACAAGAATCGTTTCAGTATGCGTGTTTCCTCATAAAACCACGGAGTCAGCCTCTTTGGACAAGTTTTAGTTTTTAAAGGTGCGACGGAGTCAGGCGCATTTAACAGAGCGACATTAAAGTTGTTTGTAAGATCATCAATCGTACCAATATAATTAGGAAACGAATCGGTTACTAAAGGGAGTAGCTCAGAGAGCGCAGCGGTGGTTAAGGAGCTAATGTTGCGGCTGCTATAGCTTTGATCATGGTCAGAACGATGGCAATGCGCCAAGACTTCAAATTTGATTAAGTAATGGTCAGCTATAGCACTAGTATATGGTAATACAATTATTTTTGAGGATGCTAAGCCCCGGGTTAATACCAAATCTAACGTGTTACCATTTATATGCGTTGCTTCATCTATTATTTGCATGAAACCAAACATATCAATTATTGTCCGAAACGCCACGGTAAGTGGTTCCGACGGGAGATTCATATGAATGTTGAAGTCGCCCATGATATATTATCCGCATGAGTTACCAAATCAGCCACAAATTCAGAAAATTCATCTAAAAAGCCTGAGTAAGAGCCAGGGGGACGGTAAAAAACGGCAAGATAAAACGGCAGTGCGGCCGTGGATCGCATAATGAGAACTTCAAATGTTTTGAAGGAATTGCTAGGACGAGGACTAAGTTTTAGATTAAATTCGGAAATGAGGGCTACACCCCCATCTTTCTCATCATTGCCTCTCGCAGGCAAGGGGCCAGAGACAATTACTCGACTCAGACTCATCTTTCTGGCGAGATCACAAGTCCTTGCTATGTTTTTTCTTTGTGATCTCTGATTGCTTCATCCTAGTTGTTGGAGCAGTTTTCTTTTGAGTAATGCAGTATGGCAACACCACCACTAGGGCAATTGATGACGTCAGCACTGGTTGCGTTCATCCATAAATAACAAATGCAGGACAGGTGGGGGAACGCTGGTCGGATACCGTTTTTCAACCGCACTTACTCAAGACGCATTATTTATGTACAAACTGGAAGATAGAAGATAGTATATTGTATTGATTACCGCATATGCGCGGATGTTTTTGATTTGAAGTTTGGAAGACCGTAGCCATTGATTTATTTATTTGATTTACTTGACTTCACGGCATGACATCTGGACTGAAATGACTACGATTAAGACTAACCCTTGACTGTTTGACGTGACATACATAACTACACATCAACATCAAGACCAGTGAAGCCGAGCGAACGTCATCGCAACTTCAACCCATGGTGAGTGAGTGCGCGTTAAAACTTTCTTTAGCCAGCGTATCATTGAAACGGCAGTAACACTAGTGTCATTGGAGCCGACGTGTATTACTATATCTGAATAGCTAGCGTTGTTTGCACTGCGCTGGTGTCTAGGTCTCTTGTGTGCTAGCTCCATAAGATTAGCTTCAATGTCGGGTGCTCTGGCCCCAGCAATACACATTCTGTGGTTGGATTTTCAAGCTTAATGTATCGAGTAATGGAGTCACCTTTCACTAAAGTGCGGGAGCCAGGAGACCGAGGTGGAATGGAACTGCTCTGTGTCTTAACAGGCTCAACGCGATTAGCAAGCCGTTTACGGCCAATGCTAACCGGTGCTGTCCGCCACATTTACGCTTACCACAGTACTCTGCTCTAGCTGGCGGACACGTCCCTCCAGCAGGGAGAGTCTTTCCATGAGAATGGTGCAAGTGTTGCATGTGGTGGTGCACGAAACCATAGTTGCGTTTTCACTTACTTTTGATACATTGTATCTGATAGTCCCTTGCAGACTAACCATGTGTTGCACGTCATCGCCCAAACAGACTCTATTGTGAGCTACTTCTAATAATTTATTGACGTCCTATTTTGTTCTTCCAAATGTAGCAACCGATAATAATGTGCCCTTTTAAAGTTTTGACGTTTGTTTGAATTCGCCCTTGCTTATTGACTCTGATATTAAGGTCCAATTGTGTCAGTGTATCACGGCCTAATAAGTAAAACGCACGTTCATGTAGAACTGCTTCTCCACTTGCTTTTTTTGTTTGTTTTTTACGTCACGTGATCCTCCGTTGCTTTCACGACTGGTCCTGACAAATCACAAATTTCTTATCAAACTTGATTCTGTCTGTGTAAATTGTAATCGGTTTTCCTGGGTGGTTGACGGCAGTTTCGAGCAAAGTGGCCATGTTTCCTACAGTTGTAGCAGACGTCGTCTTTTGTTGGCAGGTGTCCTCTTCCTCTTCCACGTCCTTGGTAGAAGATCGGTGCTGACGGGGTGGTCGTGAGGCCCGCAGCCCATTTACGCATATTATCTTGGATTGGTGTGATTGTTTGGCAGGCCGCTTTGCATTCATCTCTTGTGGCAGGCTTCCCAGGGCGCTGTTGTCCACTTGTTGAGGCAATCCCGGCTCCTTTTCTCGCTGGCCCTCCTCCTCAGCTCTCTCACCCTGACTTCCTTTTTCACTGTCACTGTCTCTTTGATCCTCGGCTGGTGCATTTCCTCCTTTTTTTCTCGCTCCTGTTTCTTCGTCTTTCTTTATCTCCATATTAAGTACTTTCTGCTTCTTCTCTTAAACGTCTTTCACTCTCTTTCTAAATCAGCACACATCTTTCTTGGAGATGATAACCACCGGACTGCACCACTCCGACTTGGAAGGCTCAATGACTCCAAGCTTCAGCATTTCCTGGAGCTCCTTGGTTAGTCTCTCCACCAAGTGTTGCGGAACTCGGTAGGGGCGCTGACGAATTGGTAATCCTTCTTTGAGACGAATGACGTGTTCTACCACCGTCGTCTTCCCTGGGCTGGCGGAAAAAAGAGAAGGCACCGTCTTGAAAATTAAGCACATCTCTGTGACTTGCTTGGGTTTCCGACGTGCCAGTGCAGGCGCATCTGTCGTCGTCGAGGACTCCAGCTCTGCCTCGTCATCATCATCATCATCATCATCATTGTCGTCGTCCTCGTCCTTGTCGTCGTCGTCGTCCTCCTCCACCTTCCGCGCGAGTATGACCTCCTTTGGAGCCTGGTTTGAACGCTCCTTCCACTCTTTGAGGAGGTTCACATGATAAGTTTGTTTATTTTTTTTCTTCTCCGGATGGAAAATCTCATAGGTCACTGGACCCATCTTCCGGGTGACCTCATATGGCCCCTGCCACTTTACTAAAAGCTTGTTGTTGCATGTGGGGAGAAGCCGCAATACTTTTTGGCCGGGTTTAAACTCCCGGTGGCGAGCTTGCTGGTCATACCAGGTCTTCTGGCTTTTCTGGGCCTCCCGCAGGTTGACCTCTGCCTCCTACTGGTACCTGGCCAGTCTCTCCCTCATTTCCAGCACAAATTTCACCACCCCCCGATCACTTCACGTGGTGGAAGGTGCCTCCTAGGCCTTTCGGAGCAAGTCCAATGGCCCCTGAACCTCCCAAGCATGCAAGAGTTCAAAGGGAGAGAAACCTGTTGACGCCTGAGGAACTTCGCGATAGGCAAACAGCAAAAAGGGCAGCCACCGGTCCCAGTCTTTTCCAGTATCATCCACAAATTTCTGGAGCATCTTCTTTAAGGTCTGATTGAACCTTTCCACTAGTCCATCAGTCTATGGGTGGTATGGAGTGGTTTTGATGGCGGAGATGCCCAGTTGTTTGTTGAACAGTTGCATTAACCTTGAAGTGAAATTGGTTCCCTGGTCTGTTAGAATCTCATCTGGTATGCCAACTCTGGAAAGGAGTTGCACCAAGGCACAAAGTACTGCCGGAGCAGTGATTGTGCGCAATGGAAATGCCTCTGGGAAACGTGTGGCGTTGTCACACACTACACCACTGCTTTTTGTCAAAGGACCCACAATGTCCATAGCAATCCTGCGGAATGGAATGTGCAGCTTTTTTAAAATGGCTTGCCATGGCCCTCTAGAAATATTCAAAAACATCAGCCCTGGTTGAGTGATTCACCTACTTTTTGTAAATTCGATGGAGTATGTATAAGGCCAAGACCTACAAAAAAGTCTCTTGGAGCCATGCGCTAGGTTTTACAGGAAGTCGGCCATTTTGAATTTACTTAAATGGGGGCGGTTCACCACAATGGACTAAATGCTTAAAAACTCCCCTGCTCATGCTCTAAAAAAATCCCAAACTTACCCTGTACATAAGGTGCTAACTTTGATAGGTAAGCTAAACTTTAGCCACAGTAGACGCGTCAGCGACTATGCAATCGGTGGGTGGCATTCATGAGAATCGGGATCGCTCAACATACAGATAATAAATAAAATCACTGTAACTGGAGGGATTGTAAACTGCTAAAGCAGGTACAACAAGCGGATCCAAAACATTTCTGAGAGTTACCGGTGAGCAGTGGCAGCCAAACGTGCCAGCGTCCACCCAACCGGGAGTTGATTCAATATTCACAATATTTTATTATTTTGTCGTACAGTTGTTTAAAAATGGCTCGCTATCGCCCCCTAGAAAAAAAAAACAACAAAAAAAAAACAGCCCCATATCTCTGTTTCACCAAACTGAAAATTTGATGAAGTGTGTACAAAGCCAAGACCTAATAAAAAGTCTCATGGAGCCGTATGCTAAATTGAACAGGAAGTCGGCCATTCTAAATTTATCAGAATCCGAAATCCTTTTATTGTCATTGTACAGTGTGCAACAAGATTAGGGAGCTCCCCTCTCCAGTGCAATACAACAATAATTTAATCAAATATATAAATTAGATAAATAAGAGAATAAATATTGTGATGGAAAATAGTATGAAATTGGAGAAATACAACACAATACGTCGCTGTTCAGCAAGGTAAGGGTGGTCGTGTGTGTGTGCATGTGTGTGAGAGTTCAGAATGGTGATGGCTCTCGGAAAGAAAATGTTTTTCAGTCTATTAGTCTTTGATTTGATGCACCTGTAGTGCCTGCCAACAAATTTACTTCAAACATTGACGAGGCTTTGAAAACAAAAGCTGCTCTAACTTTAACTACAAGCAAATTCCTCTTGAAGATTCCTCACGTTATTTCTCGGAAATATTTCACATTTCCAACGTGCCAGTACCCCAACGTTGTCCGGGTGGCGAGGGCCCTTTATAGCTGCTCGCAGCTCTAGTTTTTAATTAATTTTTTAAAATCAATGGTGATGACAGTGAAATATGTCTGGTCTGGTATCATGATAGCTGGAGGATATTTTGTCATGATATTTTAGTCAGGCGTGATAACAGTGATGTATGCTGATTTCAGGCTACTTTTATTTTGAAATGCCGTATCACATTTTGGTGGGACCGCAATTGATGGACAACTGGGGTTGTCTAGTGTCCCCCAAAATGGGTCTGATATCACGATAGCTCGAGGGTATTTTGAAATGATTATTTTAAAATCAGTGTTGATGACAATGAAATGTGCATATTTCAGGTGTTTTTTTTTTTATTGTGAAATTACACCAGATTTTGATGGGACCACTTTTGATGAACAGCTGGGGTCGTCGAGTGTCCAACAAAACTAGTCTGGTATTACGACAGCTCCAGCTCTTTTATTTTAAAATGCCTCCTTACATTTTGATGGGACTACTTTTGGTGGAAAGCTGTGTTGTCTAGTGTCCTCCAAACCTGGTTTGGTATTACCATAGCTAGAGGATATTTTTTAATGAAATTTTAAAGTCAGGCATGATGACAGTGAAATGTGCAGATTTCAGGCAACTTTTAGTTTGAAATTACAAATTAGATTTCAATGGGACCACTTTTTATGGACAGCTGGGGTAGTCTCGTGTCCCACAAAACTGGTCTGGTATCACGAAAGCTCGAGCTATGTTTTTTTTTAACTCAGTGGTGATGACCGTGAAATAAGCGAATTTCAGGCTACTTTTATTTTGAAGTGCCACATCACATTTTGATGTGACCACTTTTGGTGGACAGCTGGTGTGGTCTAGTATCCCCAGTCCTGGTTTGGTATCACGATAGTTTGAGGATATTTTTTAAAGATTTTTCTTTTAAATCAGTGTTGATCACAGTGCATATTTCAGGTGATTTTTTTATTTTGAAATGCCACATCAAATTTTGAAGTGACCACTTTTTGTGGACAACTGGGGTGGTCTGGTGTCCCGCAGAACTCGTCTGGTATCACGATAGCTTGAGGATTTTGTAATGATTTTAATTTTTTTAATCATTGGTGACGACAGACAAATAAGCAAATTTTCACGCTTTTATTTTTAAATATCCAATCAGATTTTGATGGGACCACATTTGTTTTTCCGGTTCCGTCGCCACGCGAGTGGCTACCTGCTAGAGCAGCACGGCTCACTATTTGAGCCTTTTTCGCGTGTTTTTCCCTTTACCCAGTTTTATTTATTTTACCTCATCGCAGCAATGGACATCCAAATTGCGGTGGTTTTATTGCTGCTGAGGGCTGTTTTTTGCGTGATCGTGTCCGGAGATGTCACTGGGAGCTACGGATCAATCGTTTACACAAGAGATCAGCTGTTAGCACTTCGTGCTAACCCCGTGCCGACTCCCGGAGCGAGACCCGATATCCCCCACGAGTTGAGGAGGAAGAGACGGGGGATGTCGCGCGGGGGCGAAACGCCAGGCAAAGAGGAGGCGTGACCACCCCGTCCTCCCGTCCGTTTTTATGGGAAATGTTAGATACCTTCCCAAGAAAATGGACAAGCTAACAGCGCTAACGCGGCACGAGAGGAACTTCCAATGAGCTAGCTTGCTGATGTTCACGGATTCATGGCTAACAGAGCTAACGCCGGACACCGTTGTGGAATTTGACGGCTTCCAAATACTACTTGCGGACAGGACACTGGAAAGCGGTAAGAGGAAAGAGGAGGGCTGGCTGTGTTTGTTAATGATAGATAGTGTAACCCTAGGCACATCACAGCTAAGGAGCAACTTTCCAGTCGGGACAATGAGCTGCTAGCTGTTAGCATGCGTCCATACTTGACAAGCATCGCGAGTTAACAAGGACGCGCACGTAACAGGTGCGTGAGTAAACTGCTTAAAACTTTGATCGTCATTCGGCTGACCTGCAAATTGAGACGCTACAGTCAGTTTGACGTTTTTGTTTGCTTCATTGTGGATTGACATGGAGGAACAAGACAGTGGAAAGCGGACATTAAAAATGACGGAGAAAAGCTGTAGAAGATCACAAGCCTAAACGGATGCAGGCACGCAGCTGCAAATTTGCTCAATTGACCTCCATGCAACGTCAAATTGAACAATTGATGGAGGATGATGCAAATGTTGACGCTGTAAAAAACTGAGGTTCGTGTTTGCTTTAGCGGCATGGAGCAAGAATTTGTGGACCTCAATTCCGGTCTGCAAAATTTAAAGACTGAAGAGGATTTTGCCGATGACCAAAATAACTGGTTTGATCCAAAAAATGTAATTAATGGAAATGTGAGCAATGGAAGAAGGACGTTTTGAAACGTGCAGAGGAAGGATGCAATAAACAAATATCACCTGCTGATAGTAGATCTGCATCAACTAACTACACCCATAGAAGTAGAAGTAAAGAATCTAACAGACAGAAGCTCACTTCTGTCAACGTCTTCAATTAAATTAAAGGCTCAAATGGAACGAGCATGTTTAAAGGCAAAGGCTGCTGATTTACAACAAAGGTTGGCACTTGAGCAAGAAGAAGCTGCAATTAAAGCAAAGAAGGAAATGCATGCAATGCAAACGGCACTCCCTGAGTCTGATGCTAAATTGGATGTCTTGAGAAGATATGAAAATACCCAGGAGGATGGTATCCACATTCCTGATGAGTGTGTTACAATTTAAACAAGGAAAAACATTCAATTACCATCACAGCCTATCAGAGCAACAAGCAGTGTTGACCTGAAATGCTCCCACTTCGACTATTCCAATGGCTAGATTTCCACATCAGACAGAAAGTAGAGAACAACAGGGACATGTGCTTGATGGCCTTTGCCACGCAATCTCACAGCAAGCCAGTGTCGCAGAATACTTAGCAAAGAGTCAAAAAGCATCGCTTCTTCCCGAACTTTCCATTCCTACGTTTTACAGGCGACCCTCTGCATTATAAAACCTGTATAGGTGCCATTGAACATGGGATTGAAGGCCGTACAAGTGATAACCGTGATCATCTTCAATTTTAGCTGCAGTATACTAGTGAACAACCACATGAGTTGGTGAAGAGCTGCATCCATATGGAACCTCTGACAGGATATACCAAAGCAAAACAAATCTTGAAGGAGTTTTATGGTGATGACTTCATGATAGCAGAAGCATATTTAAAGGAAGCCATGGATTGGCCAACAATCAAGTCTGAAGATGGTGTTGCACTTCAGTCTTTCACATTATTCCTTATGGGCTGTTCGAACATAATGGCAGATGTTAATTACATGGAGGACTTGGACAACATGGCTAATATAAAGGCATTGGCAAACAAACTTCCATACAGACTTATAGAATCTTGGAGAAAATTTGCCTGCAATCTCCAAGAAAGAACAAATAGAAGAGTGAAGTTTAAGGATTTTGTTGACTTTGTTGACAAGCACGAAAGATTTCTATAAAACAGAAAACAAAATCACAACACACAGAAACAACAAAATCAAAGAAAGTCTTCACAACAGTCATTGTGCCCGCCAAGATGGAAAACAACAAAACCACCACGCCAAAGGCAGAACCTGTTTCAGTGGATGCTATTGCCAAACCATGTGCTAATTGTAATGGAGAGCAACACAGTCTCACAATTGGTAAGGAATTTAGGAGAAAGCATCACAAGGATAAGATTGACTTCTTGAGGAGCAAGGGTCTGTGTTTTGCATGTTTGATGCACGGTCGCATTAGCAGTTGCTGGAAACAAAAGCTTCAATGTCAAGAATGCTCTAGACTGCATCCTACAGCACTACACATTGTCCATAAACTTCTGCAAAGAAACAGCCTAAGACGATTGTGAATAGCAGTACCTATTAAGCGCCCTCGTACAAACAACAGAAACCTGGGGTGTCACTTGGGCCTGTAAATAGGACTGCATCCTTTCAATAATTCCGGTATGGGTCAAGGCACAAAAAGGAACCAAGACAGTGGCGACTTACTGTCCGGTTTAAAAATGCCCTGACGCCTTTTTTAGACTGAAATAACTTACTAAAGTTTTCGTTTTGTGCCATTCAGAATGGGAGAGGGAGCCAGGAGGTGAAACAGCCGTCTTGCCAGTTCAATCCCGCACACCCTCTGACTCTCACCCTCCGTTCTGCCTTTTTATTGAAACTAACTCATCAATAACTAATCACCAGAAGACAGAAAAGCATCAACAACTAATCACCAAGAGACAGAAAACATCAATAACTCACGGTATAAAGGTCAGTTTAACTAAAGCATCAATAACTAATCACCAGGGACTCCAGCAGGCAGAAAATCATAACCCAAGGTCAGTTTAACTAAACACATCTTCAGGATACGGTGTCTGTGTGTGTGTGTGTTAAAATAACAAGTAAGTGTCTCTGTGTGTGTTCAACATTAATGAGTGTATAAAAACATGATTATGAATACACAAACTGATTACCTATCCTCAGCCCATCTTACATTTCCCCCCTGTTGTGGATTTAAAAATCATGTCCTTACGGCTTTAAGACAGATCATCATAATGAAATCATACAACAGTGTGATCATCAGTGGAGGAGCGAAAACCTCACATTAGGGAAAAATTCCCCTCCTCCCTTCCGGCGTAGAATGAGATCCTCATAATTTGATGACCATCAGGGAATAAAACTTGTCCCTGGGGTGACTTGGTGGAGGCCCTTGCCTCGTTGTAGGAGAGATAAGATAAGATAAGATAAGATAAGATGTCCTTTATTAGTCCCACAATGGGGAAATTTGAGGTGTTACAGCAGCAAAGATATAGATCACACAGAGTCGGCGGCGTAATGTAGCCGTTAATGTATAACATTAGCAGCAGACATTCAGAAAAAGCATGCAAATATACACAGTATAAACGTATCTAAGTGTAAGGAAACACTCCTAATGTTTGTCCATTATACGGAGGGGGAAACGCTGTAATGATAAAAACTACTGAATGATTGAAAATACTGCAATCATAAAAATATTGCAATGATAAAAGTACTGTAATGGTAAGAGTACTGAAATGATAGAAAAGTACTGCATGATAGAAAATACTGCAATGGTAAAAGTACTGTAATAGTAAAAGTACTGCAACGATAGAAAAATACTGCAATGATGAAAGTACTGCAATGGTAAAAGTACTGCAATGGTAAAAGTACTGTAATAGTAAAAGTACCGCAATGATAGAAAAATACTGCAATGATAAAAGTACTGCAATGATAAAAGTACTGTAATAGTGAACATCCTGCAGTGGTAGAAATACTACAGTGATAGAAGTATTGTAATAAGAATACTGTAATGGTAAACAAAATACATCATTGGTCAATATTTAAGTACACCCTTGGCTGAAAGTACAGTAGTAGTTAATATTGCATCCTAGGACTGCACAATTGCACTAATGCCCTCCCGTTTGTAGGCCTGACCCAATGTTCTTGTTAAAAAGTCTGACAGCAGTTGGCAGGAAGGAGCGGCGAAATCTCTCTTTGGTACAGCGAGGGTGTAAAAGTCTGTCACTGAAGGAGCTGTAAAGTGTTCTCAGAGTGTCATTGAATGGGTGGGCTGGTTTGTCCAGCATTGATGACAGTTTTGCCGTCATCCTTCTGCCCCCCACTGAGTCCACAGAG